>NC_092863.1:57462478-57610499 GCF_032062135.1 Pyxicephalus adspersus | reverse complement strand
TATAGTTCCTTTTTTTAGACTTTTGATAATATTTTATTTCAATGAAATACATTTATTTTGTCAACTTTACTGTTGTCCAGTTCTCAATAACTCATTTGTAATTTACTTACAGTTGAAGAAACGTTACTGAATTTGTAGGCTGCTCTTGCTTACTTCCTCCAAAAACCTGGTTGTACTTGGTTAGAACAGACAGTTGTGAGGCGGTGGGTCAATGTTTATCAACAGAATGTAATCCGCCACCTATAACAATGTACACATTTTTTAGTGGTTTACAGATATTGAGCACCAGTTGGCATTTGTTTAGCCATGTCTGAAGAGGCAAGTGACTGCCAGATGTTACAAGCGTCTACAACATACTATCTACTGTGGTGGTTGACACACACCTGACAACTTCTTTTCAAAACCTTCTTGAATGACAGTTGGCAGCTTGTTAACCACCATGTAACCTCTTCCTACAAACGTCAAAAAACCTGTCCATCTTTACTCAGAACAAGCATATAGATGTTTAATACTAGTAGCCTAATTATTGTAAATTTGATGGTGTCTGATGCAGGCAGGAGTTAGCCTTCCTACCCTCAGTCTTTTACCCCCAGTGGTCATACGCTCAAAGATTGTACCCTTGTATCAGGTCAAACAATGTTTGGTTGCACAAGGGGGCTGCTCTATATCAGACTAATGTGAATTTAGCCAAGATCTGTGTAGGCACCAGAATTTACATGAATGTGTAATCTTTGAGCCAGCATCTTGGTCCATAAATTCCTGGGCCTGGTGCTTATTTATCTTTACTTCGCCAGTCATGAGATTACCATTCTGACATCAACATCCAAAACCCTGCTTCTCCTCTTCTCCAAGATAGCCATCTCCACGCATGTATATGTTTATTTTTTCCAATCCTTTAAATTTGCAAGTCTTCTTGTAAGTTTAATACACATATAAGAAAGTCTTTCACAGCTGTGGTTAGAATATATACTCATAAAACTTTCTCAGAGTCTTTGACAAGTTAAATTTGCAGTAGATAGGTACCCATTGTCAGTACCTTGCTTTAGAAATAGCCTGTTTAGTTTTTAATCTGCCTTATTAACATTCTTTTAGACACATTTTAAGTATCTTTGAAATAATACTATAAATTTGAGATGAGGACATTACAAGTAGCAACAATCAGTGTTTATCATGGGTAACTTCTGAGTGGGTAGTGACCATATGATGATGCAGAATGTTTCAATAGCTGAACATGTCCTTATTTAGCTATTACTTTGATGCTGGGTCTCTCTATCCTTGACTGTCTCATGTCCCAGCTGTATTAACTGCTGTCACACAATCAGGCTTTTGTTCTTGATATATATGTACTTATTTTACATCATCCTTTCATTTCTCCAGCTCTTTGAAGGAGGTTTACTGCACAGCATCAGTAATGTTATTTAGCAAAATGTAAATAGAATAATGTACAATTTATCTTCAGACTAGAATTGGAAGTATAATGTCAATGGCAGGTCTCTGCTGTTTTCTTGTCATTTGTAAGACTAATACATTATCCTCTCAAGTATCAAAAGAAGTCCCTTGTCTTGGTTCCACTATAATTCATATTCTCTTGGGTCAGTGTTCCTGCAGCAGAGCCATGAAGAACATAGATTCTTAGTCTATGATATTAAAAAATATTAACGAGAAACAAATTATCAGTAAAATAAGGAATAAGTAATACAATATTTAAAGCTGAACTACAAGCAAATATAGAAAATGCAAATGTACTCAGCTCTGTGTTCATTAATAAATAATTAAATGTATTTTATAAATGCAACAAAGTAAGTGCTTGGATTTTACTTGCCATCTCTTACTCTGATCTCTCCTTCTTTAAGCTTGTTCTCACCACACTTTTACTTGTAGCATCCCACCAGTGACATCCCAATAAGGAATAAAGACGCAGTGAGCGGTGTAGTTCGGCTCACTCCCATCTGCTGTCAAATGCAAAAGCAATGGTTCTTTAAGAACCAATGCAGTTGTGTGGATGACCTAGCAGCTGGAAAAGTGCAAGTCACAAGAAGATGTGGTCTGAACCTGCCTTAATAAATCTTCATTTTTTTTTAGTTTTAAATATATTAGAGAAACATTAACATTTTTTTTTAATTTCCACATTTCAAAGACGTGTCCAAAGACATGTTAAAACACAAGCCAAAAGTGTTTTTTCTTTAACCTTAACAGAACCCTTTAGTACTTTCTGTCCATTTCATGACTGCAGACTTCTGCTTATATTTTAATGATGGACAGCCAACAGTGCTCTACATTCACAAAATGCTTTTTAAGCTTTGCATAAGAGTGGCATACAATGCTATGAGTCATGCCATATGTAATATTAGTGTAAATAATTTGCCATTATTTAGCTTGTTTGCCAGCAAAACAAAACAACTAATAGTGACTAATCCTAAGAGCGAAGCAGCTTAATGGTGGGAGAAAATAGGCCCTAGAAAAAACATTGGAGATTTAAATAGAAAAAACTGTTATCTTCCTAGTGTCATTGTAGCATGTGGCTTTAAATGTCTTTGCCACTGCTATGCATTGTATGGGCATCATTATTAGCAGGATAACACAGCATATGATATATCTGTTTTTAGTGGTAATATGATTCCAGACACCATCACAGCATAAAAAGACAATGCTAGAAGAAGATGTAGTAATGATTGTGCTTCCATTATTGACCTATGGCAATTGTAAACATTATTAGAAATAATTCTTCAAATAACTCATTCTAAAATCTTTTTGTAAACGTTTAACCCATCTGACTACATTATATTCCATACTATTCTCTCCACTTCTAACCACTATTGACACTACTCACCAAACAAGAGAAAAGGTGAGGGGAGGGTCATCTATAAGGAGTAATGCTAACAATTGCAGACCCTTTTAATCAAAAGCTGTATACATTTTGATATCCAAGAAGTCAATAACAGATGATGTACTACTGTGATTGCTTTAGTACAGTACCTCGCTCCTACCTAAATATAATACGTTTCTAAAAGTGCCAGATACATATTGGGGAAACCATTAGGTGGTGGAATCCAACTTTCACATCTGGTCGTTATTTTTTGCTATTGTTCCCTTTTGTTTAGATATTGCACGACACTGATAAATTTATTGGACCATAAAACACTTTATCCACCTGATTAATGCAGCTAAATTTATAATATCTCCACAACCACCCCTGGTCACAGACTGGCTCACTAAAGTCAACCAAAAAGAACACGCACACAATAACCAGATTGCTTGGTCCACTTGGATATTTTTAAAATGACAGCTAATTATCACATATGACTTCCCAGGGCCGTAGAGTTGTAGAATCAAAGTTGGAAGCAATTCCTGGGTACCTGGAGTACCAAATCTAACTTTTTAAAAACTGCCTGTCTGCTATAAATTTAATTCCCAGCGAGGAGCTTCACCAGTGAGAAGTCTACTTGAGCTAATATTTGGATGATATTCATACATAACTTTAATCTGGATTATACATTACATTTATTTGAGTTGTAGTAAATCCAAACAAGTCCTTTAGACTGTAATATGTGTAACTTTTGTCACTCACTGTTCAAACCACCTCCTTTTGAGTTTAAAACTCACTTGACTCATGTTTAATTGTATCTGATTTATTGTTAAATTTGCATTCTGTGTGTATATATTTTATTTTGGATTATACAGTACTACCATATTCTACATAAACATCCCCTGCATATTGAACACAGAGGAGTTGTCTATATACTACACATATAAACACCATTCAAACAACCAACACAGAATTTGTAATAAAGTAGAATCTCTCCAATTCCTCTTGTACATTACCTGTGCATCATTCTCAATGTTATCAGGGAATGCTCAGATTTAAAGTTATCCAGAAAGTATTGCTTTTCTAAATGGGGAAGCCAAATGTCAATGATGTGAGTCAGTCTACTGGCCCAATTTACGTCTTCTGTTGTACAACAAAATAAAATGTTTATGTCATACTTAAGTGTAATGATATTTGTATTTATATAGTTATTTCAATTTTAAAATTGTAAATTGTTTAGTTAGAAAATTGGATTATTGTTTAAATGAAGACTAAGGAAGAATTAGCTCTATTTTAATGCAACAGAAATTGTACATTCTACTGAAGGAAATCCCATATTTGCTTCTTGTATTCTACACATATACTTGCAATTTTGTCAATCTCTCGATCATTTTTATTTCTTGTGGTTTACTTATAAAGCTATACAATAAAAATTCAGTCAGGGATTCACCTCCAAGTTTTCAATATATGCCCCAAGAGTCATTAACTGTGTTCAGATTTTAACTGGTTATCATCAATATAGTTACACTGAAACAAGGCTGGTGCCAGGGTTGTAAGTAGAATGCATCCCTATATAATAATTATGTATTTGTATAAAAATTGAATGAACCCCATCCAACCATCTGTGTTTAAAACTAACATCAGGTGTTGACTGAACTTCTAAAGATATAAAGGAATGCATATACCATCCAGCTCCTGCTATATTTTAAACAAAAAACTTAGGGCATCTAAAATTGCTTTGCAGCTTCCAGTATAAGGGACAGCCATAAAAATAGCTGAACTACATCACTCGAAAAAACAGACTCTATTTAAACGGCACTACTGCTGCTTGGCAACTATTAAATGTAACTTACTTTATATAGACTAAATAGGAGCAGCACCATACAGTACAGGCTAGACCAAACTGCTGCCTCAAGTTCCATTGTTTTTGTCATTGCAGTAGTACAGAACTTACTACGGAACCAATTTAGATCTAACATAATAACTGGATATCTATTTATCTAGATAATCAGTATAGGAAACAATGAATTTATTGAAAAAACACTGAGAAGAAACTGAATTAGATGAAGAATACATTGTGATGCTGTTACCTCTCATGTTAAATGAAATGTCCTTGTAGGTCTTGATTTATTTATTGGTGAAAACTCTGAACATATTCTGAAAAAACATTTCCTGGATATATTTGGGTGACCAAACAAATCTGGGTATTTGGCAGAAACACCCATTTCCCAAATAGATTGGAGAGATTTTTTTCAGCTGTTCTCAACTTTTTTACTCCATGGAACTCGAGGCATCATCAAATAGAAGGTCATTAAGAGGCCACAGCTCAGGAACCCCTAGACATCTCTGGAGGAACCTTGGCTAAGAATGGTTGCTTCATTTATTTTGGTACCCTAAAGCTAAACTTCAGGATTTCTAAGATATTAAGGATTTAGGTAGCCCAGCTAAACACAAAAAAGTTTTGTTGCAGAAATACTTTTCTCTGGCTTTCTCCTGCAAACTCACTGATCCATGGTCCAACACTTGGAGTTGTACCAATATTTACCTTGGGCCCACAGTACTGCTGCACAGGGTAGTCAGAGACAAGATCCCTGGAAGAAGGAATGTTTACTTATAATATTATAAATTAAGGATACGTATGAAGTAGAGGGAGGGCAGGCAGGTGACTTGGGGGGCTTGAATCCAACCTGGACGAATTCATACTTGTAGTTTGATAAAGTATAAGGAGCATTAAGATGACTAAACTTAAAAACCTTTCTTAGGCAGTGATTAGATAACTTTTTGGGGTGTGCAGTCCTTATCAAAAATCTAATTTCTTTTTTAAGGAAAATGTAAACTTGCTAATGAAGCAAAGAGTGAAATGTCATTAAAACACGCAATGGTTTGCATTTGATTTAATGAAGTATTTCCATTCTACCTTGCGATAAATTGACATTTGTATTTAATGTACTATATAATGTTTAAATTACAAAAGTATTGATGTGAAGTAAGTGAACCATTGTACATGCCACATTAATTAAATACTATTTGTCGCAGAGATATTTTAATTAAGGGCATCTACACTATAAAAAGACAATTAGAAGGGTGATCCAAAATTAATATCAGTAATATATTTCATATATTAACTGTTTTAAAACTAAGACATTGCAAGAATTTACATTATTCTGTTTGTCTGGTAAAGAAGAGCTCTATTAAATACTGCTGACATGTGCACTGGCCATATAAAATATCAAAATAAAAGTATTATTAGGAAAAAATATTGTTTGGGCAAATTATCTGACAGTAACAGTGGACCATGCTTTCAAACAGTATTAGCCTAAACAAGGACCAATAGGTAATATTTTTTAATAACAGCAATTGTAAAAATAATAAAAAGAACATGAAATTACATTCCATAATAAAACATTTTTCTGGCATTGGCTTTCCGTATTGTAAGAAAACTTTCTCAGAATTTTAAAATCCACTTAAACAACCAAAGGATACAACTGTGGAAAAATAAAACATTACATGTACATTTTTTGTTGACTCACCCTATAATTTATATGTGTTGTGAATAGAAAACTACTCATTACAATTAGTTTTGTTTGTGTTTTACTTGTACCAATGTATATATTAGCCTTATGATTCATGGTGCATGCTAAACAATGTGGGGTGAATTTTAAAAAGGCATGTAGCTTACATCAATTCCTTCAATTCAGATGAATATATTTTTATGATTCGTCCAATCAGAAATACATTTTTACCTCTGACATACACCTCTACCACATTGCACATTGTATGCACAATTGTGATTTAATAAAGGAATTTAGGTTTCTCACTTATTAAGGAGAATTATCACTTCACAAAGGATCATTTCATCTGAGTTGTTCAGCTCTATCCTGTGTAATACAACCTTTGCAAGATGAAATCCAGGATGGGCTCAGTTCATACTGCATGTGCCCCTCACCTGACCTTTATGGCTTGTCGCACACTCCTTTTAAAGCTGTGGGACTCACCTGTCCACGTTCCCTTGCATTGCCCTTCTTCTGTCCAGCATCAATCCCTGGCAATATTGATTGGCCATGGAGTGCCCTCCTGCACCGGAGCTCAACCATCCCAGGCATGCACAAGGCAAAATGTGATTGCTGGGTTTCCGTGGCAACCAAAGCAGATGCTACACATGCCCAGCTCAGCTTTTTTACATATTCCTAACTCACTCACTAATACATGGTATTGCAGAAGGGATCTTGCCAGTCCCATTGCAGTATCCACCTGACTAATTCTTCATTTTATAAAGTTAAACTTCAGTTCCACCTAAATGGCTGGGCTAGCCGGTGATGGTCAGAATAGTTTTACAAGCACAGTAGGACCCAGAAAGTGGCTGGAGATGATTTCGGTCATGACTGGTTGGAGTTGAAGTGGAGCCAAGAACTGAAGGTGAGTATTTTGGTGTGTAACTGCCATAGTGCCTGCCTGGGGATGAGGGAGGTTTTAAATACATTAATAAAAGTGTAGTTGCCATTCAAAGGGAATGTAGGATTCTTTTGTACATATTTTTTTAAATACAACAAGAATCTACTCTCATCTTTTACATAAATTGGGAATTATATTGCAAAAAGTGCATTGTGTTTGTTTGAAGTATACTTTCATCAGTGAACCTCCGTGATCCAGCAAACCTGGAAAGTCAGTTGCTATTTATTAGCAAATGTTTTCAGATCCATACCAGAATTTCAGGATTACCTAGGTTCACTGCTGAAAGTGTATCTTCTACAGCCTGGGAGAGCTTTAATAAATTAGGTCCATTGTGTCCAATAAATGCTTCAGTAGGGAAGCAGTTAAAATTTAGGAAAAAAGTTACCAATAATACTTGCATTTCAAACAAAATTGTGAATCCACATTTACACTCATGAAGACTGTGAACAGCGCCTGCTCCTCGCCAGGGCTCCTTAACCCCTTGTCAGTCACTGAACTGTGGGCCACAGTTTGTAATTATGTATTTCAAATAAAATAAAGTGTATGTCTCCAAAATCCAAATGCTTATATTGTGAATATGCTCGCTGATCCTTTTTTCAAAGACCACTACATCCACACACTGAGGGCCTCACAGGAATAAGCCAAGCTTTGAGAAAAAAGGGACAGTCAGCATATTTATAATATCAAAAAGGATTCTTGGTTCTGCACATTACAATATGCAATGATCTGGGCAGCAGTGTCAAAGGGATGCCTTGGCTGATCCATTCTGTACTAAGTACAGGATATGAAAAAAGTATGCACAGTAGCATGCATTAAATATGGCTTACCATGCATAGCACACGATAAAAAGTCAATTGTGTAAAAGAAACAGAGGAAGAAATCACACCTCCTTACTTTTTCTGTGTTGATTACTGATCATGCAGTACTTTTTGGGAATACATTTCAATGATCTCACACACTAAGGCACACTGTCTATCTTTTAATTGCCTGCATACTTCCTATTCACTGACCAAGTGTACTATTTTGACTTGTCTATGAGTTTGATTTGATTACATGATTTAAAAATTATTAATGTAAGTTAGGCTATGTGCACATGCTGGATGGATGATTGTCACTTTAGAGCAATGCTTGTAATGGTTTCAAACATAAATCTAGCGCATGTACAGCTGTCCCCCTTACACTGTTCACTAATCCCTTCTGGCAGATCAATGAACGAATACACAAGGACAACCACTGTACTTTCCTATGGAAAAGAGTGCAATGGAATGTCATTCATTCATCCTCCCCCTCTCCTTTCCATAGAACGGAACACTGCTGTGAACAGCCCTTCTTCGTTCTACTGTCCCTGGAAATGATCATGGAAGATTGTATCCAGCGAAAGAAACTCAGCGAGTGTACATAGCCTTAGAAGCTTAGCATGATTGCCAGGCAATAGTCATTTTAAGGTAGAGGTAACTAAGGCCCCCTCTCCTTTACAGTCCTTTTCTTATGACTTGTGTGAGTTCTACATCATTAATCAGGTATCCCTACCTGTGTCCCTGTTTTGCGTTGCCTTTGAAAAAAATTTGGCAGCTATCCCAGTTATTCTAGGACCTTGCAAGAGGTGATGCAGTTAGGCTTGCATTTTAACTTAAGCCCTTCAGGAATGCATGATAAAACACTAACCTAGACAGCTGTGTAACATAAGATCTTTCCTGTGTTTATATTTTGAATCCCAACATAATGCACAGAGTTAATATTGCACGTCAGTCACTATTCAAAAGCACCACAGATTCCAATAACCCTGTAAATGGTTTAAAGTATAATAAAAATGTATGTTAGCCTTTTTTTTCTCTTTTTTTTTCTTTCACCCTTCCTTCACCAATCTGCACCCATTCAGCTACCTACCCAGCATTTTGCAATATTTTGACATTCTCGGGCTTGTATGTTCTACAAAGATGGGCATGGAGCCTTCACCCTTGAAGGCTACACACAGTATACATATATGTGTTAATATTTTAGATATGCAGTTCTTAAACACAGATGAAAGTTTTAGTAGATTTTTATTCGTGTAAGCCAGCAATCAATATTCACCTATGATTATCATAGATTTCCTCTCTGGAGCATGCACCCCACTGACATCTGTAGTTATCTCTGTACATTTGCTGCCCTTGTTGTTCTGTGGTCAGTATGCAATTACCTGCTCTATGATCCAACGGTGCACAGTTACGAAACAATCAAAGCAACATGTGAGTCTGTGTTGAGAAGTCATTTGGTATGATATTTAGCTGACATGCCTAAAAATTGTTCATAAATGACCCAAGCAACTTCAATCTTCTTATATATAATAGAAATAATTATTTACCAATATGCAGATATTTATGTCCCTTTCTTGCAGAGATTACATCAGTACTTTAATAGTGATATTTTAAATTCATGGATTCACATGAGTAATGTAAATGACATAAGAAATTATAACCAGATATACATAGTAATAGGACCACTCAGAATTTTGTCAAGGCATAAAATAATATGTTTGACCTGGACAGCAATATGGATTTCTATCAGAGAATATTAAAACAGAACATCAAATGGAAAGATTTTCCGACTTGTTTCATATTTTAAAAAAATCAATTTGAAAACACAGAGAGCGTTTTTTGTGTGTAAATCCCAAGGCCATGGACATACAAAACGGAAAAAAAACTCAGGATTTACAAGGTTTCAAAGGTTTGCAGTTAAATAAGAGAACAGATGGTAAAAGCTTAGCTACAAAAGATATGTCCGTTTAAAATTCCTGGTGCCCATGAGAGATTTTCACAATATAAAGACATGAAGACTTTACTGAGATATTTTGTGTGTGGCTCAGGCGGCTGAGGACTCGGACAATGCCAATAAGCCTGCAGGCTTTGTCACTGAAAGGAAACAAGAAGATTGTGCCACCTGGTTTTGTTCTCATGCTTCCAACCTTATTACAGTTGGCTTACTTTTACACTGGCCATGAGGGGTCTGAAGTTCAGCTACTGTACCATACATCTCTAGCCCTAATGAGAAGACAATGTTAACCCAAAAATACAGCATAATAATATACTGGACATATTAAAAGTCTGATCCAACAAAGGTAAGATGATCTGAAGAAGTCTTAAACATATGTTTAGTGTTCTTATCACCCTGTGCAACCACTATCAATGTTAAAAGCTTAGTGAGTTAAATCATTTCAGGGTAATTGTATTCTTAGACATCTCTTTCAGATACTACCTGTATAAATATTGTTGTGTCTTGGTGTAGACTGCAGTATTTGAGGTGGTGTGGTGTAGCTGTGTATGAGTGTATTTTGTGTAAAAGAAGATTTAACCAGTTGGGCAGCACAAGTGCAGTAAAGGTGCACTAAAGTGCAATAAGCAAAAATTTGTTTACTTCCTATAAATTAATTAGGATTAAATAGATTCCTAGAAATTAATTATGATTTTGTATATTGCAACACTTTGTAATATGTGCATTACTATTTTGTTTTTTTTAAAAAGGTACATAATAGAGAACTGTTTAGAGTTCAGCTTGTATATCTGTGTATTAGGAAGGGTCCTACGATCTGGTTTGTGGCCTCTACATAGATATCCTTTAACCCTGGAATTCCCAAATCATTTTAAGTCCTCAGACACAATTTCCCATATCTGTAACTCAACAGCCTTTGTATTTGCATAGTATTTGTTATTTTAGCACTGTATGTATTTAGGGAGCATAGTAATTATCTGAGATATATATATATATATATATATATATATATATATATATATATATATATATAAATTGATTACCAATAAACTAGTAGATTTAGATATGTATTGCAAATTTCCCTTGTCTGTCACACCTACCTACCATATAATAACATAAAGTCAGCCCCTCCATAAAGTCATAAAAACCATTGCTCTGTATTGTTGTGCTATCATATTTTAACAGCTTTCCTTTGGAAAACTGTGGGAACCTGAAGCACCATTATTGTGAGGGGAGCAAATGAAAAGAAAGCAAATGGACTGTTCAGCAAGTTTAATGTAGTATTTCCTTTTTAATACCTAAAGCTCTTCCACTTTTCTTGCATGCATCACTAACTTCAGATTTATTAACTGTCAGGGTAAAATGTTTAGTTTTTCAGTTTTTTAATCCCAGACTATTGTACTCATAGGCTTATTTTTTATGACAATCTCCTCTAGCATTGTATGTGTGTAACTAATACATTTTTCGCCTTGCCGGTCCTTACATACTGTTCAGTGCTATTAGGTTACATGGTTATAAAACCATGGTAAATGCATGATTCTACAATAAAAAGCGGGCATTGTTTCCTGTATACTCCTACTGCAGTGCAGTGATACATGTATAACTGTTTCTTTTTTTTTTTGTTTATTATTTTCATTGAAAAAAATACATGGGAAAATGCCAGCTGTCTAAATATTTCAAAATGAAAAAGATGTGAATACATCATCTCACTGTGATGATAGATTACTAATACAAGTTTATACTCTCCAGTATGTTTCCTTATAATAGAGTAGCATACTGGTTTGCTGCCATTACCTATCCTTTTTCTCATTCTTTAAATGCATGTGTGTTTATGAGCAAAAGCATTACTAAAAAGCAATGACCAGGGTTAAAGAAATAAAAGTAATCCATGGGCATTAAATGACCATTTTCAAATCCTGGCTAACTTGCCATGTTCAGCAGACCTCTGTGAAAGCAGAGTCAAGACTCCACCAGTTGTTTTTATTAACTTTTGCTTGTGTGCAGCTGAGTTCAGGAGTCCAGTGAACCCAGGCTGTGTAATGACATCCCCCAGTGGTGGACATAGCCAGTAGGTCCATGTTGGCTATGGATGGTTCAGGACCCTTGTGCGGGGGCACACTTTGCACCTCCCTTTGTGGGCCCTAGCCATACCTTAGTGGGCTTTATTCATCTGTTTTACATGGGAACCTTAGTGCAACAGTAGTATCTTTTTTCCAGATCCCACACAGTTTATTCTGTCCAGCAATGTCACCTGCAGCAGCACGGAGAACAAAAAAATAACAGCAGCCCCTGCTTCCCTTTGGCCATGCAGCCTGAGAAGTATGTTCCTGGCATTCCCACTACACACTCTGAGGCTGTGCACAGCTGAAGGGAATTTATGAGCAGATTAGTTCCTTACTCCATCCTGCACTGTCATTGGCTGCTAGGGCTTTATAGCCTTTCTGCTCCCATTCATTAATGTCCGTTGGAGTGTTAAGCTGGGTTGACTTGCTGGTGTGTGATTTTGCAAGATTTACTGTTGCTGACTTTGTCTGTTTCTGACCCTGCAAGTGTATGCTTCCTGGGCTGACCTTTTGTCTGTGACCCAGATTTACCTGTGAATGACCTGGCTCAGTATTCTAGACTTGTCTCTACTGGAACTAGCCTCCCAGGGCTGAGCAGGGGTTTGCTATAGGCAAAGAGTGTGGCGTTGGATTGAGGGACTGGTGTCTGGTGAGTACTGTTCCTGGACCAGGGCCTTACACATTTTTATCATTCCTTTAATAAGGAAGAACAACTCATATAATATAATGCTTTGCAGGGCATCAGCATGTAAGGAAAGCATGTTAAAAAATCAATTGAGTGGGTAAATGTGCACTTCAACAGGCAATTCAAAATGGTGTCATATAATTCATTCTAGACTTTTAACCTCTGCATCTGTATGATTTTGTATTATTGCCTTATATTCCTTCATTCATTTAATAATTAGAAGGGTATTTATAATGTCTTACACCATTTTAAAATTGTAATCACTAAAGATATTGAAATACAGTAATTAAACCATTTTGTAAGAAAAAAATATTATATTTCAGATCAGGTCTAAAAGGTAAATTTATTCATCATTGTTGATACACGTTTCAAGCAAGTTCTCATGAATACATTCCATAAGTGATCAATTGATTTGCTTTCAATGGTGATTTGTAATATGACCTTGGGTTCATTGAAAGTTTTTTGACATAAGCAAATCAGTAATTTTTCAGTAGGAAGTTACTGTTTGTAAATTGTAAATGTTGGTAGAATTCTATAGGATTACGAAGCAATATAGGATGACATAAGATTCAATGCATTGTTAACATTTGGAAGATGCTGTTTAATATACTAACTGGACCATTTTTTGCTAGACCTGGACACATTTGAAAACTGAAGCAATGTGTATTAAATTCATGAGAAGCTGCTTCTAATAAAGGAGTGTGAGGCTTAGTATCTAGTTAAGACATGAGATGCTGCAAGCAATAAAAGTTTTAAGCAATGCATGTAGCAGGGAGACTTGGGGCACTGGAGATAACAAAGAGAATTAATAGTCTTCATGTAACTGAATTTCAGAGAACTCTGTTAACAATAATGTAACAATAAATGTAACTGAGATGCATGACACACTTTATGTTTATGTATGACATTTAGCACTATTTACATCCTATTCTGTAGCAGATCCATAAAATCTGCTTAGATGGTTTACTTTGTAGAAATTGGTTAAAAACGGGGATCAAATCAGACCACCATTGTCTAAAAGTCACTTGAAATGCACCTCACATACAAAAACTTAAACTGACACTCTATATCTACATTTTTCAACCTGTTGAACCAGCAAGGGACCCTTGAAAAATCTTTCAGGTCTAGAGGAACCCCTAGTAGATCATTAGTTTTATGCTGCTGGATCTTTCATGTGATATTGACCCCAAAACTATTCACCAACACATAGGACCTCAGTCATCAGCTAGTTCTCAAGAAACCCCTAGAAACCTCTGGGAAAACCTTGGGGTTCCAGGGAAACCTGACTGAGGATGGCTGAGCTAATCTGTACTAATCTACTCATTTTCACATAAACTCAGGGGAAGGCAGAGGTGCACTGTTATATTCCTGCAGCTGCGACAAATCTTATCCTTGATAATTATACCTTATAGGACTCAAATGCCTTCTTACCTGTTTGCTTCTCCTTTCACAAATAAATCTGTGATTGTGAGGCTAACATCATAGGAATTTCATCAGTTAACATCAACCAACCCGTTGCCCCCACAATTTCCTTTGTGACCCGTATACGCATACATATACAAAGAGAGAGAGAACGAGAGAAGTGCTCTACTTTATTAAAAAGACATCAAAATAACCATCTATAAAAAGAGGCTTATTAACAACATGTACGCATGTAATAAATTCTTAATTAAGTATAACTTTGTTTCCTAGGAGATTAACTTCTATTCCTTATATAATGAAAATTGAGTTTATGCTTTGTACATTAGAACAAGTGTAGTTCATTCTTTATGATTAAATAGACTAGACACACATTAGTTTACCTGATCTCTAGAGGAAAAAATATGTTTTACTTTTTGTTTCTTTTCGACTAAAACATTTCAGTGTGTATTTTAGTTTAATCTGTTTATTGAAAAATATTTATAAAAATGCAAACAACACTAGGAATATAAATGACAAACATGAAGGACAAAATAAATTGCGAAAAGCAGTACAATTTTAATCTATAGCTCTTACATTTCACATAGTTTGTTACATGGGTTCTAGCTACCTAAAAAAAAATTTAATGTGTTAAGCTGCTGTAGATATATTAGTTAGGATGTTGCTAGCTGAGCCCTTCTTGCTTTGTTGTAAAACAATGGGAACAGAAAAATCAGGAAACTACATTACAACCATGTTTCAATACAAAGATTAATACATAAACAAACATGACCTCTTTTACTAATGCTGCAATTTTTTTCAAATCTTTTTGTTGAAATTAAAGGGCCTGAGGAGTAAGAAGGTTGCCATTCCTAATTTCTATGTCACATGCTATTTGAGCAAGTGCTTATCTATATGTATAATGAAAAAACACTAAAAATCATTTGGGTGCTTACAAAAATGATAAATTCCATATTTTTTGTAAAATGTTAAAGATGCAAAACAGCAACAAACTCTGACAACCAATGCTAAGCATTAATGGCAGGTGTGAAATCTTTGGAGTTAATTTATATTTAGCTATAAATAATGGCTCTAGATATTCCTCTCTGTCCAACATGCAGGGATAAATCTGCTTTCAATTCACAGCTATGAACGTGTGTTTCCAAGTTCACTGCAACTAATACTTAATAGAATTAACCTTACAATGGGTAATATTCTCACTTTATTCCTCACTCCAATGCTGCTAGGCAAAACAAACCTTGCAGTGGGGAGTAATATTACTCCAAGTTCATTAAAAAATCACATGTTCACAACAACAAAGGCCCCACTTTCCCTATTTTTGGTTCTGTGGACAGCAAAGTAATTGATTTACTAAATGGATGTATACTGTTCAAATTGTTGTGAATTACTTAATTGCAATGTCCATTTCACTTTCACTTTTCACATTTCCCTTTCACTTTCCAATTTAGTAAATGGCATGAAGCTTTGCTGACTTCAACCATTATGTGCAAGGAAAAAAAGTGTTTTTATAGATTTCCTTGCATGTAAGTGGCTATTAGTTGCAATGTGATTTTTACCGCAAATACAAAGCTAAGGAAATTATTCCTTGCAAGGTGATAATTCACCTATGTAAATTCCTTTAGTAGATCACCCTCAATGTGTTAAGATCTGTAAATTGTAGGTTCTATATTCCCTCTGTTTTCTATTCTCTTCTATGCCCCTGTGTATTAAAACTTAAATTATATTAGCACCTCTCCATTACAAGCAAGTGTTCATATTATCTCATGTCTTGGATACATGCAGTGATTCATGCCTCTCCTACCTGCAGTGCTTTAGGCTTCCATTACATACACTGCCTTTCTTAGTAAAGGGTACTTTAAATAACTTTAATACACACAGTGCAACACACCTGTCTATTACCCCCCATGTCCTATGCATTTACAGCATATAGCCTTGTTCTAGACACAGATAATGTAATGCTTCTATGTTACTCACAGTGCCTCATACCTCTCTATTTTATGCATGTCGCTATTCCATTATTTTCTTCTCTCTTTTATATACAGCGTTCATGCCTCTGTATTAGATGTGCACTGCCTCAGGGCCCCTACATCCTTCTATTATACACAATGGGACTAATTTATCAAAGCTTTCCAAGACTGGAGAAGATTGACTATAATGGGGGGAACCTGTGTGATCCAGCAAATTTGGAATGAATTTATAAAAAATCTTTTGCTATTAGTTGGATAATGTTTTCAATTCTGGGCCAGATCCATTTCAGGTTCACTCTTTATAGTCTATCTTCTTCAGTCTTGGAGAGCTTTATTAAATCAGGCCCAGCATTCACATCTATCTGTTACATACAGTGGCATTTTACTCTTATTTTACATGTAGGGATGATTGAATCAAGAGAATCAGGTTTGACCATTCTCTAAATTTACAGTTAGGTTGCTGTGATCTTCTAGGGATAGTTAAAATTTAGATTGACAATTCTAAGTGATTACATTTACATATTTTTTACAGTTGAGCTGATAAGTTGGGCTGAAAATGTTTATGGGTTGTAACAAAAGTTAATGTGTCTTCTGTATATAAACCTGCTCTTCCATAGCTGGTGGCTGAGTTGGCAGTATTTGGTATGGTTCCCTTCACACTATGTGCTTCAGCATTCCTAGGCATTAGATTACTGCACAGTAGGATAAGGAGTAACCCGAGGCAGAGGGAAGACATTGCTGACTACAGATGAAGTGTAAGAACACATGTTCCTCAAAAATTAAGATATAGACCTTGTTCTGACATATAAAAGAGTAAAGTATAGCCACGTTGATTATCTGTAAGACTCACTGGGAAAGTTTAGGACAGTCCCCAGACTATTGAGTTATATCTTGGAAAGCACAGTCTCTGAAGAGGTGAACTGTACTACAATTTATCATTATCAGGTGCCAGCCAACATAAATAAACTATGATCCTGCTATCACTTGGGCAGAAATAGCCAGCCAGATCAGGATGTTTTGTAATAAAATTGACCTAACCTTTGATGTATTTGTAGCTCTTATGGCTTTTGAGAATTCTATTACAGCAGAAGCTCAAAGATCCTTTATGACATGTTAAGTGCCAGAGAGAAAACCAGGGACATTTTAGTCATTGTTAAAATATGATCCTATAGCCTGAGCTACACCCTGGAAGTTCTATTTTTTACATATAGTTATTAATTATGTAACAGTTATAAATGTATGTTTAAATATCTAAGAAGAACTACATCCAGAAATCCATTATCTCACATGGAATTCAGTTTCCACCTATTTAATTTATTTCAAATGGGTTTTCCCAAAGTCAACATATAGAATATAGAATTTATTTCCCAGCACCATCATTTATTTTTAGTGGTTGCATCTGGGTTTGCTCACTGCTGGAGGAAGTAATCTCTACCTTGCATACAGACACTTCAGTGTGACAGCTAAGCTTCTGGGCTGCTGATAGATTATGTAGGACAAAGTTAGATGAGTAACGATTGAGAAAATAAATTTCCTTTACAATTTGTAAAACATTAGGAGATTTCTAGTTAATAGATTCCTTTTATGTGAATATTTGAATGGCTCCTGAGAGGTAAAGAACTTCCTTTTACCTATTCTGAAATATTTCCTTTGTCTCCCACCCCCATAGGAGCCTTCACAGAAAAAAGGAATGTTCAGGAAACATTCCCATCCCTAGACATAAGTAGTATGTTTAAAAATGCATATTGCAGTATGGAGTATCAACCGATGATGTGAAAAGCAAAAGGGTCACATCTAGACTAGGAAACAATCAGGACTGCGGACAGGATAAGGGTATTAGTCACTGTGGGGTAGGGACTGTAGAATGTGGGTGGGCACTGGAGCTTTGTTAAGCTCCTGTACTGTGATCTCTTTGAAATAGGATCAGACTACAAAAAAGAATGCAGGACTGTATAGTTTGTTTAGAAATATAGGTAAAATAGTTTGACATTTTTAAGCAATAAGTAGTTTATACTGAGAGCTCCCTCTAGTGCCTAATCTGCTTATCTTCATATTTAATTAATGACTGAAAATATGGAGGAGCAAGTATGTAAAATTGTAAAAGTCGTATCAATAGGGACACAAATACCCTCAAATATATTGTTATTGTAAATAAAACACATTATTTAACCAAATGATATAAAACTAATTTCAGTTTTTGTAAATATTTGCATCCACCAGCTTCTTATATCTCTGGAATTTTAGTGGTAGAAGCTTCCCCCAACTTCTTGGCACTGCCTACCTAGCAAAGCGGTTAAGTAGATATTATTTTCCCTGTTACCTTTTCCAATATAGTTTTGTAACATTATAGAGAATTCATCAGTAGGACTAGGTCTTCTCTGACTCTAGAAGGTAGAAATCTAACAAGAGGGCAGAAATAGAAGAACGTAATCCTTGAGAGGTGCAATACATGAGTGGCTTAATTTACTAGTTCCTGTCTAGAACTGCACCATTGGCCAACAGTAAAGAAAAAGCATAAGTGAACTTTTACAAAATTTTTACCAACAAAGCTCATCCTTTGACTCCCCCCATCCTCCTTCCCTTGGGATGCTTAAACATGGCCAGAAATTCTTCAAAATGGTATTGGAAATTGTAAAAAAAAATGAATGCAGTTAGTGTAAAATTTTGTTATTCTCTAACTTTGAAACTCTGATAATTAAAAAAAAAGGAAAAATCTGCTTTTCACTATTAGCACTTTTTCTGGGGAACACAGAGGTGTTTTTGAAATACCTGTTGAAGTAAGGCTATGTTGATGTTATGTTCAGACAAGTAGTGGGAACTAGCCACTCTGTTGGTTCAATTGCTACATTTATGAACCGATATTTCAATATATGACAGTGGGGGGCAGTTGGCAGGACTAAACTGCTCACTACCGCCCCCATTCAAGCCTTATTAGCAGCCATTAGCAAAAGCAGTAGCTACAATGCAACCTCACAAACCTTCTAAACTTAGCTCCAGGTACTTGGAGAATTGAATACTATTTTATTTTAGATTTAATAGATTTCTTACATTTTAGTGTTTCTGCTGCTTACATATTTGTCATATTGTCTAAGCCTTTAAACACAAAAAAAATATTTGTTTAAAAGTTTACTTTCTATAGTTTTGCAAATGCTGATGATTTTACTAAAAGCTGTGCACAGCATGGCTGTCTGTGAGGTTTGTTTGTAGAAGCAACTAATAAAAGATGCTATATAAACAATTAGACGCCCCAGTGGAGAGCTGCTTCGATCTAATACACAAGGAACAGTTTGCAGTGCTGCCACATATATATGACCTATTCCGCATTAATAATTTGCCTAGCTAACTGCAGGGGAATGAAATATATAAACTCAAACAGGCTTATCTGTCACCACATGGCCAGGAGCCGTCCGTCATTATTATTTCATTCTGAAATAACTCTGTCACTATCCATTCACTTAGAAAGCAAAGCACAATGCAGACACTGACTGTATTCAATCATTTTCTCACAGGTAAGGGGAGGTAAAGGTCATATACATAAAGCACCCACATTTCTTAGATCAGAAAAGTACCAAGAGGCTTGTTTACCCAAATTATTTAGATGCTGATGTGAAAAAAATACAATGGAAAATTATTCATGCATGTAGATCATTATTATTTTTTATGCAAAGTGGCCTTACTGCAGTATTGAATCTTTTCTTAACTTTAAAAAATCGGTTTCCTAGCATGGTACAGAAATAGCATAGTGAATGACTAGCAGGTAAGAATCATTAGTATTACATAGAGACAAATGCTGTCATTCTTTCCTGGCTGTTTCATCACTTCTGGTGAAGAGGTCACATTTGTGCATCACTCTGTATGTCTGTATGTCTTGTGCTAGGCTGTGGAGAGGAAAGCAGATGGTATCACCCAGGCTCTAATTCATTTCACCATTTTTATATCACTTGATTGGGCAGCTGCTGTTATTTTTAGTTTGAGTTTTCCGTCACACACAGTGCATGCTTTTTGTTCATGGACTGATTGACCTCTTAACCACTTTATGTGGAAATATAAGCCCTTTCAGGCAGGATGTCATGGCCTTGGGATGCTTCCAAACCACATTTTGTGATATACACTGCTAAAACAATGGCTGTTTATTATATGTATTCTTGTAACTATAATGAGAATAATTATATTGGATATAGATATTTAGGATGATTTTCAAATCCAAGTTTATTATTTAAGTGGCAAATTTGCTTTGTACCAATGTTGTCGAATCCAATGAAATTATATATGTTATTGTATGGATTTCTCATATAAAAGCAGTATTGGATGCAACATATTCCAAGAACATTTATTCTTAAGTGAAAATATACTAAGAGCTTTTACATTTAAAAGAAAATAGCCAAGGAATTTTAGATTAGAACATGATATACTTTAAGAGCATTTGATCCATACAATGAAAATACCCTGAAAACATCTTCTTTTTCTCTCCATTTATCCCAATCTTTGGTTCTCTTGATTACTCAGGCTGGAATGACGGGGGAATTCATTTAGTTCAGGGGATGCTGGGTTAACTCACACATACCAGAATTTTTTTTTTTTTTAAAGAAGACAATAAACAGGCAAGTAAATATATTTTATTGCAGAAGGAATATTGTCTGTGCCTTTCTGCAAAAAAAAAAAAAAAACCTGCCTGATCACTGATTTTCAAAGTAGAACTATTGTTCTGCTTAACTGTTCCCTACTTTTTCCAAAGGCTTTAGAACACTTACTATGTAAACAGCCCATGCTCATGTTAAAGTCATCACATCTCTTTTTTTACTATACCTATATTTATAGGTGAATTATGAGACCAAAAGTTATTTTAATCACTATGGAAGGCAATGTCATACATACTGAACAGCCCAGTGGTTTATATTCTGTTTATAAGTCAGCCTGTATATGATTTATGTCATCATCATTTTAGTGTTTTGCGCTCCCATAATCCATGAATACATCTCTTGCTCTACGCTAGTATTTCAAAGATAACAGTGTAACTTTTTGCTTCAGAGCTTGCCATGTCATTATGTCTGTCCATTTACATTGAAAATAGAACCGTTATCCTGACTGTAAATTGCTCTGGTCTTATCACACATGCTGATAGTTGGAGGACTTGGTTGAACATCTTTTGCCTTTTTTTAATCTTTTGATGTAGATACATGTGACTGTGTCAATAAATTCATTGCATTCATGGCAGGTTAACATGTTGGTGTTTGCTGTGTGTTATGTTTGTTTGAATACTACATTAGAGTATTTCATACAATATCTAATAAATAACTTAATTTAATTAATTTAAAATGTTAGCATTTGTGTATAAATAAAATACTTTGTATGTTCAGTTTGAATTTAATAATTTTTATTATTATTCAGTATAATAGTATAGTTCAGTAAAAGTAAACTCATCACTAAGCATATATGCTGCATTTCCTTGTCATTTCTCCTCTTTTGTGTGTCTCCCCTCTGCCAGCTTTTCAGAAGAGCGCCTCCTGCTTCCTGGGAGCAGTACTGTTTTTTTGTTTTTTTTGCATACTGTGCGCACTGTGCACACTGCAAACCCTGAATGCACCAGCTTTTTCTGCTCTTACCCCCCACCCCATACACATCCACTATTGTAAGCAATGTTACAGTCTCCCCCTGTGTATCTGCATGTTTTCCCCTTTTGTTGATGTCATCGTTGTATAGTACAGACTCTGGACTGTGTGTCAGTCCAGGAAGTGAGTGCTGTGTACAAACAGCAAACAGGAAATAAAATGCACAATCACAGTCATAGATAACATACCCATAACTGCAGAAAGTTCACTTACAGTCAAATCCCGCACACAAGCACAAATACACAGGCAGAACACACACAGACATGTAAGACAATCAGTTACAGTACACAGAGCACAAATTCAGTCACATCACAAAAGTAGATATACCAAACAATACCTCACAGCACACAGACAGACCGTATAGACTGTACTGGGCACAGTTTACATACACACATAGGTGTATCAGAATATGATGTTTGGTTGGTGCAAATATACTGAACATTGTACTCGGCAACATGCAAGAGACAAGGTAAACATGTAAAAATCTAAACTGTCAAAAGTGTTTCAGTTTTGAAAGTTAAAGAGTCAAGGGTAGGTCAGAATTAGTCTTTTATGCTACATGTTTTATTATGCAATTTAAACCATATGTGTGCTGTTTTATTATTTTAATTTTGAATAATTCTTTATGTCCAGCTACAGCACTTTTATTTTTGGTACTTACTGTGACTTTTTGGCAGAGGTTGGAACTCGAGTCGCATGACTTTGATTGGAGTCCAACTTAAGTCACCTTTAAACGACTTGCAACTCAACTTGGTTCGACTTGGTTTTTCCCGAGAGACTTGCAACTCGATTTGGGACTTGCTTTCTGTGCTGACAGCTGAAGACGGGGAGAAAGGCAGTGAGTTTTCTGTAACATAACACCGCCTTCCTCCCTGCCTTTTTTGCATTCTACGTTTTCTCCTCTGACAGCTGAAGGGGTCAGCAGAGGAAGTCGGGGTTACAGAAGCCTCACTGACTTCCTCCCTTCCCCCTTCAGATCAGCTGTCAGCGAAGAAAACCGAACTTAGTAAACTTAGAATGCAAGAAATTCGGGGAGAAAGGCAGTGTTACAGAAGTTTCACTGCCTTCCGCCCCACCCTCCTTGCATTCCAGGTCAATAGATTTCTTCTCTGACAGCTGAAGGGGACGGCGAGGAGGTTGGTATTACAGAAGCCTCACTTCCTTCCTTCCTTCCCCCTTCAGCTGTCAGAGGAGAAAGACGTGGACTTAGAATGCGATCCTGTGCTCAGGATCAGAGCTCTGTTTCTATAAGTGGACAAATGGGGATAAATGAAGTGACTTGACATGGGACACGATTTGGAAGAATTCTTGGGGACTTGACTTGGGACTTGGTATCAATGACTTGGTACTCGACCTGGACTTGAAGAGTGACGACTTAGTCCAACCTCTGCTTTTTGGCTACTGAGGAGTAGATAGTATGATATTTTAAGAAATAATTTCTCATCTAGGGAACATTAAAGCACAATAAAACCACTAAAATCTTTAGGGTATATATAGCTTACACTAAACCTTAAAATCAATCACTAAATTGTTGCATTTTTACCAGTATAAAAAAAAAAATGATGGAAAAACAGTTAGATTTTCCTTTGCCTGTACACTTTGTGCTGAGAGATTTCCCCTTTCCTATATAACTAAGTTGTGAGGTATGTGTTAAGGTATTATTGTTATTATTCTCTGCTTCTGCTTTTTTCCTCTGGAAAAGTTTTCCTATGTGGTTTTACCGTCCAGTAGGTTATACGTCTTTAAAAACCTCTTTGGAAGGAGATGCGCATTCTGCAGCTTGCATAATTACACGCAGGAAAAATGTAGAATGTGAAGGGCAGCCAATCAAGAAAAATATAGC
Organism: Pyxicephalus adspersus; assembly: GCF_032062135.1. NCBI lineage: Eukaryota > Metazoa > Chordata > Amphibia > Anura > Pyxicephalidae > Pyxicephalus > Pyxicephalus adspersus. The sequence goes on along the minus strand of NC_092863.1, from coordinate 57,586,907 downwards.
ACTACAACATACTACAACATTAGAAAGGTTAAGGGGTGTAACAAGAAATGGTTAAAATAATGAAGAGGTTAAATTGACTCATTTAAATTAAACTCCAGGCAGACAGCCAAATAAATAAAAAGCTTGGTACACATTTGTTTACAGTTTCAAGAATATGTAAAGTTGGCTGTCCATTCTTGTAACACACTTCAAGCCAGGAAGGTCCCCTGATTACTCTTTTATTCAATATACTAGTTTTGCTGCTCCTTGGCTCATCTCCTTTTTGAACAGAGGTAATAATTATGAATCTTCGCACAATGAATAGGCTGGAGGCCTCTAATGGAAAGAGCTTGATAAAAAATGTTCTAAATACTTAAAGTGTTATATTGCACTAAACCTTTCATCCAAAAGCTAAATGATTACTATTTTAAATTTGAAAAGCAGTAAAAAGAAAAGTAGTGATAAAAATGATCTGAGTTTAAACAATCATTTTTACGTATTATTCTTTATAGTCTGTGTAAGTGGGGTGTCGGCTTTGCATACTTTGTGCTACAATGTGTCTGTTTCCTGTCTTAGAAAATTGTGAAATATGCACAGGAAATCACAAACTAACCAAGGATGTAGGCATATTGCCTATCTGATTGTGCATTATTTGGGCTATGATTGCAATACTTTGGTAAGGTTGTCATTTTACATATTGCTTTCCTAATTAAGTGGCCCATATTTTTGGTTAGTCTTCCACTTATGGGGATTAAGGCTTCTTTCAGATTTGTGGGAAACTGCAGCATTTGTTTATCCGCATTCCCAACCACTCCTATTGAACTATATGGAAGCAGTCAAGAAAAACTTTGTCCAAACATTTGCATATGGTTGTGGTTGCAGCAAAGTTTCTGGAAGGGACATGTTGCCTCTAGCCATGGGGTTGCTTTTTCTCCTCTGGAGGAAGAACCAAACCACTACTGAACAAAACAACTAATCGTTCATCAAATAGTGTGAATAATACTAAAAACCGCTTAGGAGTTGAATATCCTGGGCTAACCACACAGTTTTCGACTGCTGGTCTGCAAGATATACTGGATTGATTTTTCTTTTTTAATGTCATTATTGTTGGTGTTTATTTGATGGGAATTTCTATCTGGCTGGTAGGGATATTAAAATCCCATGTTTTGATGTTGTTCTGACTGTAATACTCAACTACTCGTACTTCTGTTGACTAGTGAAGACTGTGCTATCCATCTGTGGTATACTTCAACCCCCTTTTGTCTGAGGTCTTAAGCTGAAAGGAGAGCACTGGAATTCAGTCTTCAACTTTTTGTCATGTATAAAATGTGGAGAACTGAGTTGGGCAGGGTTAGAGGAACTCAGTGTGCATAAACAAGACTTTCATCATCAGTCACCGTTTAATGGCCAAAGAGAGGGACTGAATCTGGAGGAAGTAGCTGTCAGAATAGCAAAGCATAGCACTTATTTGTCAGCAATAGGGGCAGGAAAACCCCAGAGGTAAGTCCTCTATAATGCACAAGTATGCTATGCATATGGAACCCTCACATGCTTTACAAATCACTAATCCACAATCAGAAGCATGCACTTCATTTCTCTTTCACAGCAGAGAATAGTTGAAAAATAGGAAGCCAGGCAATTTGAAGTCCAAACTTTTACTGATTCATGATGATAGAATATCTAGCTTCTTCAGGAAGACACCAACGTAGAAGGAATTAAGAATTTAGTAACTTAGGACAGGATCCTGTTAATTTTAACACTGTCACATCTATAGGCGAAATGGCTCCAGAGGAGAGATATTCCTTTCTCCTTATTCCTTTCCTGTTATGGAGGAACATGGGTGTAAACTGTGATTAATTGATACTGGATGTGAACTGCAGTTCTATGATACTATGGTACTCTAACCCTTTCTTTCTTGTGCTTGAGTTGCAATAAATCCCCTAAAACTAAGATGTATAAGTCTTTGTGATCTTCTTGAATCATTGAAGTGTTGTGCAGTACACGAGAAAGAATACGGAGGAACACTGCCAATCTCACATATACTGAAGACCACCAGGCCTCCTTTTTTGTACATAATACTGTACACTAGTATTTCTTGGCCTTTTTAACATGGGGAAACCCCTTGAAAGAAATTTCAGGTCTTCAGGGAGCCCCTGCTTTATTTTCTTTATTCCCAACTCACAGTACATTAGTGTGGTGGTCAGTGGGAAGAATGCCTTTTACATTGCTGGCCAGCAGGATGAATGTCAACCTTAGAGATCAATTGGTGTCAGTCAAACTGACCTGAGTGCCACAAACTGCTCTTTGCTCATGGAACCCCCAGCAACCTCTAACCCTAGTTTAGAAACACCTATTAGAGGGTTGGAAGGAGTCCATTCAAGGACAAAAGTATAACAAACTTTCCTTGAGTTTTATTTATGTCCTAAACAAAGAGGTATATTTTTCTGTACCTTTACCTGTGCTTTGAACATAAAAAAAACTTTTTCTAATGTGCATGGTGCACTACTGGTGAGAATGTTGGTATAGAACAAATGGTTTAAGCAAGCGTTAAAACCTCAAACAGGTATTGGGTCTGCACTCCTTTTCCGAAGATTTTGTCCGAAAGGGGGAAACAATTAGCCTAAATTATATATTGGCTACTTTATTTATTAACTAAAAAATGCCTTTATATAAACTTTAACCCTTTGCAAACTCGAAAAATGTACAGTAAATATTTATAGGCATATAGATCTACTGTTACTACTGTTAAACATATTTTCACATAACAGTATACAGCTCTTCCCTGCAGATAGGGCTCTAGTTTGCTTTATGAAAGGTTGAAATAATCAAGGAAAAATTCCCAATATGGGCCCGTGGCTCTCCTGTTTCTGAAATTCCTGTGCTAAAATAAGAAAAGGAATTATACCATGGAACATATTTTTATTTCCACTGGAATGAGCAGTAGTTTTATTAATACATATTAATGATCTTATTACACACAATATTTAGACTGAAGTGCCATATGTAATATATATGGTATTTATGTCCCTTTAATATTATTGTCATTTATTATACCTATGTGGAAACAGTGACATGATCAATTTAACTTTTCATTTCAATGGTGATCTATGTAGTATACTTTTACAGGGTTCAAGACCCTGTTAATCCATCAACATAAAGTTTCCTTCTCAGATACTGTGCAGAATGATGGAACTGATCATTTTGTAGCAGTAATGCTGAAATATGAAGTGTCAGGGAAATGTTTAGTATATCCAGCCAGTTTGTAACCTTCTCACTAGTGGACAAGTCAAGTTGTTATTGCTCAGTTAGACTGCAAGTCATACAGCTCCGAATGTAGGTGATAACACAGCAATAAATGGGTACATGTTAATGTACTATAAAAATTAAATCAATATAACCCTGTTAACCGCCAGACTGGCTCCAAAGCTGTCTGCTCTGGTACTTTGCATCAATGCATGAAAATAAGTGCTGGGTATGTCACATAATACCATGACTTGCAGTAAGGCAGCCTATTCATATGAATGGGCTACGGAGGCACAAGAATGGGTGGAAAAAGCACAACTGTCCTTTATTCAGGGCAGCATTACCATGTATTTTGATGTAATGCAACAAGGATGAATTCTGGTGGTGTGTGGCAGTGCCATTAAAAATAAAAGCACCATAATGCAACAATGCACATAACTTCAATAATGTGGTATTATGTTGCTGTTTGGTTTTGTTTTTTTGTTCAAAAAATCAATGATTCGACAAATCTTTGCTTGTTTCAAACACCATGTCAGGTTTAAAGGTTTATAACTTTTTTTTGTCTTTTTATTATGCTGACATAATGTTATTTTTTGTAAAACACCCTACATTCTTCCTGCATATACAGGTAGTCCCCGGGCTAAAGACATCTGACATACAGACACCTCCTAGATACCAACGGGGGATTCCCTGCTCACTCGAGTGCAGAACAGAGGCTTGAAGGGGGGAGGAGTGGTTTGCATGACTTGCAGAAGAAATCTTTTGCTAACCACAGCTGAGGTTATGGGTGATCTTAGGGGGGTGAGCTCCTTCTGCAGCCTCTTGCAACTCTTTAATGACCAAGACAAAAACTCTGCAGTTCTTTCTTTTTGCATATCAAAGCACAGATTGCTCCAGAAGTTAATGAATGTCTAGGCTCCATAAAGATTTTTTTTTTTTGGCTTCTTTGTAATTAGCTCACAGGATTTTATACAGTAACTGACACCACACTGCCTAATAATATGTTGAGACAAACATCTGTCCTATTTGCATTCAATAAAATATTGCACCTGTTCCGACTTACATACAAATTCAACTTAAGAACAAACCTACAGTCCCTATCTCGTATGTAACCCAGGGACTACCTGTATTGTATTCTGAAAATAAAGAAAGATATGGCTGAAAGACTGGCAAACAGGAGTTTTTTGTTTGTTTGTTTTTAGTTTTTTTCTTATTCTTTTGAATTTTAAACACTTTTGGGTGGGTGAAAAATAAAAGCAATATAAGCTCCAGGACATGCTGATAGGAATGAGTGGAGTGATTTTGGCCAAACTGATGAGTTACAAAATGACTAAAATTTGTAAACTCATTCATGCTATCTTTGTTTTCATAAGTTTCTTAATTTAAAAAGTGTTTTGGTGTGTATAAAGGGTATATTTGTTAATTTTGTTTTTATTGTGTGTTTTCCTCTTTTAATATATTTAATCAGTATTTGTGTACTGTTGCCTCTTTTTTACAGTTTTTTTTTCCCGTTTTTTGTAAAAAATTTGAACCAATGAGGCTGTTGAGATTTTGTTTTTTGCAAAAAAAGAAGTCCAGGATAGTTAGCACATATCTATTCCATAACCCTCAGGAGACACGTAAAGCCCTTTCTTATAAGCACATCATTGAGAACCTGTGACAATGGACATGTTCAAGCATTTGTAATATTTCTTTTACATTTCCTAATATTTTTCTATATACCTTATGTGACAGTATTAAGATGTAAATAGTAATATTACTATACCAGTGCTGCATTTTGTTCTACACATTTCATCAGACAATCATTGTCTCATAGCCTGTATTTCAAAGGGATCTATTCCCAAACAGATCCCTCTTCATATTTCCAATAAACTCCTACTATCTAATGGGACCAACAACACATTTATCACCCTTTAATGACTTTTCCCAAAAGCCATCTTCATAATGTCATATTCATTAATCATCACGGGCGTTTTTAAGTTAATGGTCAATATGGACATGAGGATGTTCAGGATGGATATAAGGAGGAGAGTGTAACCTTTGTAGAAATGTTTTTCCTGTCTGTGGTTTTATAGCTAAAATCCTCCCAAATCATTATCCATTTCATGTTTTGTTTGCCTATTTAATAAGGCACTAAAAGAGTAATGATGACCAGCAAAGACCAGAAGACTACATCTAGCATATCTTAATTTAATAGTTCACAGAACATGAAACTATGAAAAATGATTGGTGCATGGGTTATGGCACCCTACATATTTCTAGGTTTCTGCTTTATTATATTTTTCCAGTAATGTCCTCTTTAGAATAAAGATTTCACTGGTCAACAAACATTTTCTTGCCAAACAAATTAAAGTCATTTTAGGTTATGTTTGATGCACAGATTCCAAATATGGTATTAGTTTTGCTAGAGTGGCTCTAGTTTTTGAAATAATGACCTCAATATTAACTGCATGGAAAACTAATGAAACATGAAAATTAAGCAAAATTAAACTAGATATGCCTACGTATACAAAATTAAATTTTTGAAATACTTAATGTCAATATATTCTATTTTTAGTATTTTTACAGAACTAATCACAAAAAATCTTTAAAAAATTCTGTTTGTATGATTTTCTTTTATGCTGATGATCAGGACAATCACGTTGAAGGCTCCAGCAGTAGTCTGCCATCATGTTTCTATCCCATCTGCCCTGATACCTTTCTTCCATCACCTTTATATCTTCATGGAACCTCTCCCCCTGTTCCTCATTGAAAGCACCAAGGTTTTCTGGAAATTTTTGCAAATGGATATGGAGATTTATGTAACTTGTGAAATTTGAATCATTTATCAGTTTTGGAATCTGGGATCCATCAATGATTCCTGCTTTGAATTTTTCAGTACCTAATTCAGGGAGTCTACAAATGTATTTGCAGCAATCACCATCCTTGCTCAGAGCTCTAACAAATTCCTTTATTAATCCCAACTTTATGTGTAGTGGAGGGAGAATGATTTTTGCTTTGTCAAACATTGGCTGGTTAATGATATTTGCTGCACCTTTTTTCATGTTTTCTCTTGGAGGCCATGTCACTTTTTTCCAGTGATCCTGCTTTGCTCTACTATCTCATAAGCAGATGAAACATGGGTACTTTGTGTATCCACTTTGCTGTCCATGTAGGAAGTACACTATTTTTAAATTCTCACATATGGACCATTGGTGTTCATGATAGCAAAGCTTTTGTAAGACTATTTTGATATTTTCATATTCTTCTTTAAGTTTTGTTGAGTGACCAATTGGAATTGATGCATAGCAGTTGCCATCATGCAGTAAAACAGAATTCAATCTTTGAGTGGAACTGTCTATGAAAAGCCGCCAGTCTTCTACTTAGTATTCTGGTATTCCCATATAAGCTAGTAGTCCAGGGATGTTACAACAGTACACAAAGTCTCCATCTTCACTGAAATATGGTAGGACTGTCACCTCTTTTGTCCCATAAATCGTTATTTTAACTTCCGGTCTCAGTTCTTTTCTTTTAGACTGGATGATAAAAGTTCAGATGCTTGTTTTACAGACTTAGGTCATGTATTAAATCCTTGAGCTCTTCTTGGGAGAACTGCTGGTTTGATGGAACACTTCCCTTATATTCACTTCCACTGTCAACTCCTGGATTACACTCCAAACCCTGTATATCCTCCATGTCGGTTACAGGAATATCAGGGAGTGTACTGAACACCGGTATGGGAACATCAGCACCATGCGGCACAGGTGGTCTTGCTGATTCCAAATTAGGGTACTCCCACTTGTTTTTCTTGTAACGATTGAAACCTTTTACATTCACAGCACAAAAATAACAATCATTATGATGATTTTAGGGCTCTCGCCATACCATAGGTACACCAAATTTCAAACTTTTCAGTTTTCTGTTTTTCCACTGACGTAGACCCTCTACACAAGTTTTGCATACCATATGGGAAGCCCAATACTTATCTTGGTCCCACAGTTTAATACCAAAATATGATACCTAAGATATGCTTGTTTCACAAATTCTGTAATGTTTCTTCTCTATTTTTGCTGAGAATATTCACCACAAATGTAGCAAAATATATTAGGGTCAGTTTAACAACTTCTTGAAGAACTCATATTTCTGTAAAAAAAGAAAATGTATGAATAAAAAGAAGGCAAATGAAAGTTTCATGAAAATAATGCTACATTAAATATAAAAAATGCAAAACATTGGTGTAAATAAAGACTAATAAATAATATGCTGTGTTAACATTTGTTGTATCACAAGAACTAGATCCAATTCAATGAACCTGATGTCATTTCTGGATTCAGCAGGCCTGAAATACACTAAATATATTGAAAATCCTTGGCAAGTGAAACAATTTTTTTTTGTTGAGCTGTCTACCTAACATAATTTCATGTTACTCATATACTTCATGTTATTCATACATGTTCTCAAAGCTGCAAAGTGTTTAAGTTTTAAAATTGGACCTATAGTTAAACATTTTCCTAAACAAAGATGCCCTTTTTGCATGTATATTTGCAATTCTACAATCTGAAATTAATGCTACAGGCCAACTTTGGTTTGAAATACATATCTGCTTTAAAGTGGACACTAAAAATGAAAATTTTAGGTAGTGTAGGATTTAGCCAGCGCTTTACCTAAAAATGTTTTCTTCTGAACTCTAGCAGTTTATTTTATTTAGTATATACTGTCATACCTGGGGACTCTACAGTTCTCAGCAAAAAAGCCAGCCCTCCGGATTTTCCTTATTTCTGCTGTTCTTGCACTCAATTCCTACCCTGTCACGGATTCTCTTTTGGTTTTCTGTGTTCCACTTAATCAGTGCCATATGCAGGTCAATGGAAAGGTAAAGTGACAGTCAGAGGCCATTTGCTTTCAGCCCATGGACTCATGTTGGAAGGATAAGACCTGATAAGGCTGAAGGGCACTGTAAAGACCTGTACATAGGGGAGGACTGGTCCAGCAGACACACAGACTAGTTAAATTAGTGTTTTTGGTGCCAGAAAAAGAGTAGCTGGGAGTGGAATAGATGACTGTATAGACTAAAGAAAAACATATGACCCACTGCCAATTGAACACAGATTGTGAACCAGGCCAGCTAGGGTAAGCAACTTATTGGGTACAATAGACTGCACAGACCAGAAGCTACAGTGTGGGCAGTCAGATTTCTGTATAGCCTTCTGTCAGAGGACTGTGCTGGCTGTTAGCATTTAAAGAAAAAACATTTTTGGATCTTCAATGGTAAAACTGCAGCATCCTAGATTCAGGAGTTAAGCACACATTTATGTCACATTAATTAATAAATGTCTTCAATAATAAATTGTAATATATATATATATATATATATATACATTTAATAAAACACAGTTAGTATAAGTACCTGAATTTGACTTTGTATTAGGCTCTTGCAGTCCCCTATACAACAACCTAGACTGTGAAATGGAAGAGCAGCTCTGAAAGCCAATCTAGCCAATAGCAATGTACTCTGTACTTTCAATAAATATGAAGCAATGCAGCAGCAATACTTAGGATTCAAAATGGGTAAGTAAGTATACTAAAAAATAATATCAAAAAATAAAAAATCAAAGCTGTTATGTTTACAAAAGTTCTAAAATTACCAACAGACTGAATGTATAAAAATCCTGCCAAAGTCACAATTCTATAAAATACCCAAGGACAAGGACGGAATATTTGGGGGGACTAGAGTTTGACATTACGAAGTTATTTAGTAGCAGGGGTTAAGTTGTTAACTATCCTGTTGCTTGGAATATTCATAATCCTTTTTATCAGCTTTGAATAGTGTAGGTGCCAAACACCTGCATGCTTTCTACAACTTCCCTGTATACAGAACAGTGAGAGTTCTCTCTTGGATCTTGATGTCTTTGTTAACAAGAGCCCTCAGGAAAGTTTCTTTCAGTGCTTCATGTCCCTGGTGACTTGAGATGTACAGAAGAACGCTGTGCTGGGTAAGCATCCTCTCCAGTCTCTCAAAGCATGCAGGTGTTCCCTATACACTGTAAGACCCGTCACAACATCCACTGCAACAAACTTGACACCTCTCTGTTCTCAGTCTCTTTGTGTGTGAGACAAGACTGAAATAAGCAAGTTGTTATGCAAAACATCAATTAAACATATTTTACCTTCTCTAGGATTTTCCCCTCTAGTAATTTAACTCCATCAGTTTTAGAGGTATTTTCATAACTTTTCTTTTATGGCTTTATTCAATTTGCATCAGTGCTTAGAAAGGAGAGAAGCCAGCACATTTACATTTAATATCAATTAAAGTACCTTTCTTGTTGATTTCTCAAGCTATTGAACAGAGGAACATCATGTTCGGTAACGTTAATAAAACAGCTTGAAGAAAATTAGGAAGACATTATCCGAAGTATGTTATTTCAGCTTGCGTCTGCGTCTTCACATTACTTAATGCTTCCAATCCTACAGAGGGGCTGACTCATGAAAACTGGTACAAAATCAACTCACATATTCTGTTGTTGCCCATAGGAACAAGAGTTTTCTGTTTAATTTTCACATGAAAAAAGGTGAACTTGACTGGTTGGTATTGACAACATATTTAAATGTGTGTGCTCTTTATGCACCAGTAGGCATGGAAAATGCCGTATAATTTCTATTTAAATCTGTCAGGGGTAGTCTCCCCTAGGTTTTTTCCTTTCATAATGTGGTTTTATACTGAAATATAGCACTAGTGCATCAATTTCTGAGTATTTGTACATAGAAGTAGGAAGTGGCTAACCATGTGACTAAAAAACACACAATAAAGAATATTTAAATCCAATCACTAAGTCTTATATAAATTTTAAGGTATGATAATTTCATCTTAAAAGTGTCCAGACTGGCAGTGAGGTTGTGGTGTGTTACTACTCCCTCACACCCCTGAACCAATTACTTAAATGAGGCTTCCACAGAGAATGGTGAACCGCCTTCTGTTGTCTACTGTAAAATGTCCAAACACAGGTCCTTTAAGAACTAGTACAGGGGTGCAATGCCAACCTCCAGAAGCTGCAAGCGAACACCCAATCCTAAGACCAGTTTGGACATTTACAGAAGTCCTGCAGTTTGTTCAGATGGAACTGTGCAGACCTAGGCCATGCTTCCCATATTCTTTTAGAGAGAAGAGACCCACTGTCATCCCTTCCAAATAAACTTGTCCAGCCTGTAGATTCCTACATGTAGTTTTTCTTTAGGAATCTCTCTAGGCATTCACAATCTGACTTTGGGGTAAATTTGCTGGGATATCCACTCATAGTATGGGTGTTCCTATATTTTTACACACTGTATGTTTTTGTTAAATAAATAACAGATATAAAATGTTATGTCTTATTGTTCACCCAAGATTGCGAATTTTTTCTCATGTTTGCATTTTGCCCCTAATGACAGCAGAGATTTATAACTTATTTTACTCCCACGGAAACCACAGAGGCTTGTTTTAATTTGACTAACTTCCAAAATATAAAGTATATTTTATATTTATAATACATTACCAATGTAACTTATTTTATTCACTTTTACATCACTGATGGGACTTATTTTATTCTCTCTCTGTTCACTGAACCCAAGGCCCCATTTTTTTTTCTAAAACAAAGCCACATCTCAAAACCCCACACATTATTTCCACATGTTGGCAACTATGTGACTGTAATAATAGGGGTGAATGAGAGTTTTTTTTAAAGTGCTTTTAATGCCTGTTCAGAATATGTAAATACTATAATGGCCATAGTCTGGACACAGGTGCACTTTAAAACAAGCCTCCGCTGACTTGTGTCTGAAAACACTGCGGAACAATGAATAAAATGGTTCATCAGGTCAATCACTCAGTGCTTTCTCCTTTTCCTTTTCACCTTCTATGCTTTTAAATTATGCTAAGTCACTGTTTGGAGGGGGGGTATAAACTGCTAAGCGACCCTAAATTTGAAAAATTGAAGATGAATTACTCCACAGTGTCTGCAGCAGATATACTTTAGGGCAAGACTATGATATGAAATATATGGTAGTTTACATTTTCTTTCTGCAAATGTTGTTGCCTGGTTGTATGGCTTCTGGAGCACTACCCAAAAATAAGTGTTCAAATGAGCGTTTCTGCATTTCATTAACCTTTTACCGATTAGTGACTTGATAGTATTTTATATGTATAAATGCCAGATACAGACAGTACACTTACCTTTTTAAGAAGTCAATATCAAAAATCTATGTTTAATATCACGTTTCCAGCATAACATAAATGATATAGTAGCTGGACGAATTCTTTAGCAAGAGAGAGTGACATTCCATTGTCTAATAAGGTTGCAGTGAGCAGGGTTCTCCATCACTTAATTTCTTGCAAATATTGGAAACCAAAGGAAGATTCAACATGCTAGCATCTGTCTTCAGTTAAAATGTATCTTATATGTGAATTCACCCTCCAAGTAATAGTGTAAGATTTTAACAAATAGTTAAATGCATAACTTGCCGACAGTACAAACAATGAGATAAAATGAATTAACGTTTGTGCATAAAAGTTCATGTACAATAATTATAATATATTACATAACCTATATTTAAATGCAGTAATATGTACAGAATACTTAACTCTCCAACACAGTTTCCTAAAAGGTGAAAGATAATACCATAGGAAGCTGCCTAACCCCAATCCAATGTGATAGTTATCCAGTAATAGGTAAATTTAACACTGTATTACTTAATACTCGTACATGCTATTCAGAATTCTTTGTATAGACATTTTCTCTTTTGCCAGGATGATTACCAATCCCCTACATGAACACACATCCTGCATCTGGATGCAGATTAAAGTGAAAGATCACTGCCACCTATGGGAGAACCTTGGAGTAGCAAGCAAAAGAAGTGAATTATCTATGCATACATAGCAGGAAAAGTCAAGTTATGGAACCTTAAATCCTGTAACCTGAGTATTTTTTTTTTTAATTTGAATCATATTACCTAAAATGGTGTTTTGTACTAATCGAATTTGTATGTCAAAGCAAATTTAAATTACCAAAGATTTAATCATATAAAGCTGTACAGTTGGAATTGCTCAGAAGGATTGTGATACATAGTTGGCTATTAGCATTGTCTTACACAATATGTCATTTAAAAAAAAAAAAAAGCCAGCTTACTTGTTTTGCTGATGGTCAGTTTCCTAGAATTAGCTTTGTGTACTTTGCATATCATCTGAGAAGAAATGGACTTGTAAACTTCTTTGTCTCTTTGTTCATGAAAAATATATTCCCAATCAGTTTATTAACCTTAGATACACAATATTTATACATAAAAAAATAGCTCTCTGCTAAGAAAACTTTTTCTCCATACTAAATGATAGAGCTTTTGTAACATTTATTGTAAGGGTAAATTTACTTGCCATTTGAATATATTTATTAATCCCTGTATTTATTTAATTTGATGATTGCTTTAAACACCCTGCAAATCTCCAAGGTACTTGGAGCTGCACTAACCATTGAAGATGTAGGTTTGCATTTAATACACTATACTTGCATCATGTGTCCTATGTAATATATCTCAGCACGTTGCTGTGCAGATGCTGTTTTGTATTGAGCATTATGGCTCGCTGTTCCCCAAGCCTTTTTCCAGTCTATTTTACCTTATTATATTTAAATAAAAGTGGAACCCTAAATAATTTTAAAGTACATGTAAGATACCTTTTGTCAATAACATAATAAATCAGTTGCAGTTTTGTTTTTTGTTTTTTGAAGACCATCCAATCACGTAACCTAATTTCATTACGTATTAATCCTGACAGTCAATCTGATACTTTTTATTTCCTTTACTAGACTTAGCAAATGAAACCGTTACAGGAATTGATGGAAACCATTTAAAACTGTCAGAGGTTGTTATAACAGTCAGTTTTTATTTATGTGGTTCAATGCATCTTTTCCAGGATTAAATTAAAAAAGTGTACACCAGAGTCAGGTTCAATTTGTATGTCCCTGACATATAAAACTACATGACCATTGAAGACTGTTCTATAGTTACATAGCAGGGCCATGCTTCTTCCATGGACCCAAACCTAACATTTTATAGTCCATTTAATAATTCCTGTTGCCATTTTGTAGTGATTCATCACCAATTAAAAAATCTACAATATTTGTGTTATTAGCAATGCATGTGGACAACCACTGAAGACATTGGGCCTGATTTATTAAAGCTTTTCAAGGCTGGAGAGGATACACTTTCATCAGTGAAGCTGGATGATTCAGAAAACCTTGAACAAAAATATTTGCTAACAAATAGCAAATTATGTTGAAGAAATACATTCCAGGTTTACATATTATAAAACTACTTTTTTAATGTGAATCAATGGAATAGTGAGTTCCACCAAATAGAGTGATCCAATCATTTAGAATAGAGTGTTCTCAGAGTGCCCCGCCTGAAAAAATCAGTAGACTAAGAAAAAAGAAGGGAAAAGACAAAAAAAAAGAAGGGAAAAGGCTTTTGTGGGGCACAACTTTTATTCTTAAAAACTAAATTTTATTGATTATAATAATTCTCTATAATAATACACTAGACAGAGTCCTCCTGTGCTAGACCTAAGCTAATGGCTTAACTCTAACAATTATTATATTACCACCTGACGCGTTTCGCCCTGTAGGGCTTCTTTAGGGGACTGGGGGACTTGATAATATTGCTGAAACTTTATATTGACCAAATAGAACAGACGCATGGTAATGGCTGATGCTCAGGGAAAATATAAAACCACAATAGAAGGTTTGAATGTATTTGATAACCCAAAGATACTTTGTGCCCTCAGTACAGGTTTCCTTTACTGAAAACTAGACACGGCTAATGGAAGCTGTTGGTTGTCCAGTCTTGACACCTGTAAATCATAAATGTTGGGTTTGCTTTACTTACAATGATATACAAATTTGCACCCAAAAGAAATCAACATGATATGCTTTTGCCTATTTCTTCTTTGTATTTATTACATGTGACAAAAAAGATAAAAGTTGATGTTTTTCAGTCTTTAGGACACATACAAGAGAATCTGGACAACAATCAGCTATGTGGCAGAGAATATTTGTAACATGGTATATTGATTCAGACAGTGTATTCTGAAATGTGGCTTTCTGTAGAATTTCTCTGGAAACAATAATTATGCAGTGAAGCTAGAAGAGAACAACACATGTCAACTAGAGTGGATGAATTGTAGCAGGCGTGGAAACATTTGTTTTTATACTGATTTGCCTTGGTACAAACCTGTATTATTTCAAAACAAATTTTCAATATCTTATTTTTTTGGAGTATGGTCTCATTTACAAATGTGCATGTCCATCTGTATTGGCTCTTGAAAACAGAACTGTGAACAAGTAACACATGTAACCATTTTGTGCCCATGTGCATAAAAATTAGTGGTGAATTGGAACACTTGTATTGGCTCCTTTAATGTCTTTGATCTGCTGGCCACACATGTAGTCATTAGTCAGTGAGAACTGACAAAAAGAAACAGACTAACAAGAATGTGTTGCCAAAGAGTGAATAAAACATATAAGTATTAAACATAGTTGAACTCTATATACATGATTATAGATGTATGAACAGGTAGTCCCCGGGTTAAGGACATCCGACATACGGACGCCTTCTAGATATAAACAGGGCTTCCCTGCTCAGAGACTCGAAGGGGGGTGGTTTGCGTGACTTTTTGCAGAGGAAATCTTTTGCTAAACACAGCTGAGGTTTTGAGTGATCTTAGGGGGATGAGCTCTTTCTGCAGCTTCTTGTAACTCTTTAATGACCAAGACAAACTGTTGTTTCTTCTTGCATATCAAAGCACAGCTTACTCCAGAAGTTAATGAATGTCTAGGCTCCATAAAGATTTTTTTTTTTGCTTTGTTTGTGATTCTCACAGTGAGGATTTTATACAGTAACTAAAACCACACAGCCTAATATTATGTTGAGACAAACATCTGTCCTAATTGTATTTATTAATATAATGTACCTATTCCGACTTACATACAAATTTAACTTAAGAACAAACCTACAGTCCCTATTTCGTATGTAACCCGCAGTCCCTATTTCGTATGTAACCCGGGAACTACCTGTATGTACCTGTATGTATGTATGTATATATATAAAACAAGATGCCATTTTAAAAAAGGATGCCAAAAGAAAGCCTATTTGCCTTGAAAAAAATTAATACAAAATGTGTTTTGATGGATTTAAACATTTATTAATTAGAATCAAATAAATTCATCACAGAGCTGTAAAACTAGGTCTGCTATACAAGTGAATTATGATTATGTTAATCAATAAATGATTATTTCAATCCATGCCCATGCAGATAGAACAGCTTACATTTGTGTGAAGGTAGGCAGGGTTGGACAGACTAGAAGGCTGCGGTGACTTCTAAAGCTCATTAGTGACTTGTTTACCATAAAAGAATTGGTCTCTTTAGATACACTTAATTTTTAAACATCTGGAAATTGAACAAAAAGAATGACGACAGCTGACCATTTATAAGTGTGAATGTGACTTGTATAGCATCACTGTATGACTGATCCTAATGTTCACATCATAATACCAAGAATATATTTATTTATCTATAATATTTGCTGCCAAATGAAAACAATTTAGGTTATAGACAACCCATAATGATCTGTAAAGAAAAATTCTGCACCAGTCCATCACCAAAAATACATTTATTCCCCTTCCAGGTGCTCAACTCTTGCCTTCTTATGATGAACATATTTTACTTCTTTCTGCTTATATAGGCAGAGTTATTGGCTGGAGATGAAGATGAATAATTAGCTGCTGACTTTTGATTGGTATATTACAGGTGTAAAACATCTCTAGCTTGCTTGAGGTGATTTTGTCAAAAGAAAGCTAGCCAATTGGATTATCTTGTAGCCATCTATTATCCATTTACTTATACCTTTAGAAGGAAAATCGCTAAAGAATAATAACTGTTTTTGATTCATGTGAATCTGTCATCTTCTTTACCATTATACAAAACCAGATGCTTTGAGCACAGAGAATGACAGCTCTGCCCAGTAGATTTGGAACAGGAAAGCTATAAGGACATTTTTCAAAACCAGAAGTTGGGTTGAAGTTGGGTAATGCATATTAGCAATACTATCACCTTCAGGATGCTTTTCAGGATGGTATGGAATCTTTTACTAAAACTAATTTTTAATGTTTTTATTTTAGATTTGCTATTTATAAGGATACATGCACAATGTATTTTAGGGTCACCCTTCATTTTCACATGGATTTACTGTCAACGTGGTTTTCCTATTAAAGCCTCAAGGCTGAAGTTTTTTTTCTACTTTCAATCCCTAGCCATTGCATGACGTACTTTTTATGTTTTGGATTGAGTCTGGCAATGTGTCCCCATATCAAACATGTGTGCTACATTTTCAGTTCATTTCACTGGAAATGCTGTAAGAATTTGCAGATGTGCCTCCATGAAAAAAAAAACAGCTGTAAGCACACATGGGGGAGGCACTGGCCAAATAGAAAGAACAGGTCATGTGGCAACCAAAGATTAAAAGAGGTTACACAAGTTTAAGTATAAAAAGGCACAAAATACGAAGTTAAGAGGTATATAGTCACGAGGAAAAAAAAAGTTCAATGAATAACATTTATGTATCAGGAAACAATAAAAAATCATCTGATCCTTATCAGATTTTTAAATTAGATAAATATCTCCTCAGATGAACATTAACACATGACACATTATACCAAGTCATTATTTAATAAACAAAGACTAAGTCAAAATGCAGAAACAGTGTGTGAAACATTAAGTATGCCCATATTACTTCCATAATAATTAGAGGGTAGGTATAAGTCAGGTGCTGCTAATCAAATGCCCTTAAATAACTGATCATCACCAAGAGTGATCACTTCTATAAAAGTAGATGTTTTGGCAGTTTGCTGTTCTGGAGCATTCAGGTGTGTGTTAACATAATGCCAAGGAAGAAAGTCATCAGTGTTATCCTAGAGAGGCAAATGTTGCTGCCCATCATTCTGGGAAGAGTTATAAAACCCTTTTCCAAACAATCTGAAGTCCATTATTCTACACAGAGAATAATAGTGCAATGCTAACAGTATGTTAGCCCTGCAGGTCGTGCCGCGCCGCTGCTCCTAATTGCAGGCACGGGTGCAAGGTCCTATCTTTCAGGTAGAGTACCCCAGTACATCTGTTCCATGCCAGAGTTTCCTTCTCTGGAGACTTGCTCTGGTGTTTTAGCTGGCGTGAGTGTGACTCTCTTCATCCATGAGGCAACACATGCACGCCCTCTGTTCCTACAGCCTATGGCTGAAGCCCTGCTAGTATTTAAAGGCACTTCCCACTACAGGAAGTTGTCTGAGCAATCTCATGGTCTTAGTTTGTCTAACTCGAAGTGCAAAGGTGCTTCTTCTGTCTGCCTTTCTGTGTATCGGACCTTGGTTATCAAACCCTTGGACTTTGCCTGTTTGCCGCCTGACCCTGACCTCGGATTTTGTGTATGGATTTCTGCCAGATTGCCGCCTGACTTTCACCTCAGATCTTGTTCACCGACTTTGTTTAATTACTACCTCTCCTATACTTTCTTGGCCACGCAAGCCCCTCGGTGCTTGCACCAAGTACCCCGACTCCTGTGGTCAGCTGCCACTGACTCGGGGATTGCTCTGGAGTGGCACCTGGCAGCTACCCTGTGGCCCAAGCCTATCCTCACCATCAGAGGCTCTAGTGAAGACCTGGTAGCGGCTTAGTTACGCCCCTCTGGAGCATACCCAGTCAGTGGCACAGTGGGTCCACATCCACTTGCATTACACAGTAATTGAAAAGAACCCAATGTCTGAATCTCAGACTCCATAGGCCTCAGTTAGAATGTTAAATAGTAACGTTCATGAGTTTACAATTTGAAAAAGATTGACTAAGATTAACTAAGTTTGGCAGCATGGCTTAGATTTACATAGTTGCATCTGAATAAACAACAAGACTTCTGGAACAATGTTCACTGGACAGATGAGACCAAAGGAGAGATGTTTGGGGTCATTGAGTTGACTATGAACTCCTTTGTAAACCAAAGTATTCTAGAGTCAAGTTTGAGGCTTTCTGTATGACACCTAAAGCCAGGCCAAAACTGGGTATTTTTACCGGATGATGAACCCGCACAAATGCAAATCTACAATAGAACAGCTGAAAAAGAAGAGTCAGAGAGTTGCAATAAAAAAGTCAGTGTTCTTTGCCATATTGACTATTTTCAGCATCCAAAATAATTTAGACTTTTAGACCAAAAGGTTAACTCAGTCAAAAGTGTCAGCAAACAGTTAGGAGGTCCAGAATGTTCCCTATGAAAAGTTAGATCCAGTCTAATATTCTTCTAAGGATAATGTACAGGAAACAAAAAGCAAAATCTTAGAAAAACTAATTCTGGTTGCAATGGTCTTCCTTATTATAAAAATATAATCATAGGCTTAATCTATCCAGTGAGCAAAGGGGTTGTGTATAAAACCTAAATACTGTCTGCATCATATTAACCAACCGATATTTTATGCAACTATAAATAGCACAGAGCATAAAGAAAAGGTAGAAGTGTCTTCAAATCTTCAAGTTTGCATACATAATTGCCAAGTGGCTGAACTCTGGATGATATACTACCCTTGCTAAACCAAATGTTGCCACCTTTATTACAGTAGATATTATTTTTAATGAAAACTGCACATTTAAAAGAATGAAAATGACTTCCAATAATTTTTATTGAAAATGTATTTTAATGATATAAGTTAACAGAGAAGCAAAAAAATAAATGAAAATGACTTAAAATTCAACATGAAAAATCTTATATGAGATTCCATTGAGTTACCTAATTCTTAAAAAATATCTATAATGTTTAATAGCAGAAGTACAATGAAAACATGTGAAAGTTTTTTTAATGAAAATGAATCCTTGCAAAACTTTTTTTCTGCAGACATAAACTGCATCTAGTATGAAAAATATGTACCAATAAATCTATAAATCAAAATATTCATTAAAGTGGAGGGTATGTCTGTTTATATATAACATGGAGATATGCATTTGTCTGCTAAACATATTGCTGCACAAAATGACTTCCCCAATAGTTTACACAGACTGATTAACCCGAATAAATCATACAGTTTCTTTAAGAAAGAAATCATTTTTTCAAGGCCAGTATGAAATCAGAATTTTGTTCTCTCAGGTTATTAATGTCAGAATGTCACAGAATGAGAAACTGTTGTAGAAAAAAAATCTCCTTTGGTAAAAATGAATAAAACTATGTATAATGGTGTAGATATGTGTGCAGGTAGACGTGTCAGGTAGAAATGATTATTGATTGCTGCAGGGGAATATATTAAATACGGCAGTTGGTATTTATAATTCATTCTTAGATTTAGCATAAGTTTTGGCTGGATATGAGAAATATAAGGAATCCTGTGATAGAAAAGTTAGTCTTGTTCCACTATTTTCCTGTCTCCAGCCCTATTCAATAACAGTGCAATAAGAGTTATATTAATGAGCAAGCTGCAATAATGCATTAGAAATCAGCCTGAAGTAATCTCTTAGCCAATCTATCCAAAATTAATTTAGGGAAATGTATTTTACATATCTTTGTTACACTTTGCACTATCATTTTGAATAAGAGTTTGTGGAAGAATATATCAAATGCCCAAGTGACCAGAAAACTCCAACATTTTCTCTGGACCTGCTGGACATCATTTGTACCTTTTATATCGTCATAGTTATGTTAATGTCTAGGTTGAAAAAAAATAAAGCATGCATATGATCCAAAGAGAAATAAAGTAAATCCAATTATTCATATTTAATATTTATAAATGAATCCAGAGATGAGCTAGCTAATACAAGTAAAGGACCCTTTCCTAATGAAAAGTAAGGTTATGTTCAGACTGGCAGCGGGAGCAGGCATTCCTGTCTGGCTCTTGGTGTTTGGCACCTTGCCAGCTGCTGGACCATTCACACCGCTGCACTGATCCCCTAAACAACACACATTTGTTATCTATTCCATTCATTGTCTATTGACAGCCGGGAGGAAGTGGTTCAGGGGTACTTGGAAGCAGTATTTGCACCACAACGCCACCACCAGTATGAACATAGCTTGAAATGTCTTCAGTTCAACTTCAACATTCCTAGCAGATCTATTTAAATTTCTGTATTCATAAAATGTGATCATATTCTCCCCTAATCACCTTTTATCACACATGAAAAAGTTCATATATGTGTAAAGCTTCTTTCATGTCTCTACCATACTTTAATAACAGCTGACAAAAAAGAGAGGAATAGCCATGTTGTAGAAGAGGACAGCATTGGGACTGATTTTTTAAAGCTCTCCAAGACTGGAGAAGATAGATTATTGTGAGAAAACCTGGATTACCTAAAAATCGTTGGTTTTTAGTTGGCAAATATTTTCAAAACTGGATCAAATTCATTCAAGGCTTGCTTGATGATACAGCTTCTTTCAAGGGAGCTTATCTTCTCAAGTCTTGGAGAGTTTTAATAAATCAGTCCCAATGCTATCTACTTTTGTGGGATATCCAGTTTTGGTCACCACTGTATTATTTGTACTAGGTTAGAGTAAATACACATAAATGTTGCCAGGCACCAACATAGCAATAAGTCATTGTTAGTGTGACAGTGGGTTCCCTTTACTGATGACACTGTACCAACAATGAAATTGCTAAAGATCAACTAATTTTATCCTATGGAGTCACTTTCCTACAGTCCAGACCAGCTATAATTTTTCAGCTGCTTTGCCAGTGTTTGCATTTTTGCAATCTTTTGGGTAGTGATGCAGTATTCTCCTCCGTTTATAATGCAAGTTGACTCAGTTACCGCCTTATAACCCATAGATAACGATTTTGTTACCCCCCCCCCCATCTAATTTGTCTGTGTCCAAACCAACACTGCTTTGTTATTTTCCACTAATTGAAATACACAGTTTTAGTCTGCAACACCAGCATAAGCTTAAATTCAGATTTCCTAGCAGTCACTTAAACTTCCATTTGACTTCCACTTTAAAACTTATAGTACTATTTTAAAATTCCAAGCAATGTTAATTATTCCAGTATAGCTATTTATAAATTATTACATAATATTAACATGGAAACAGAAAGACACATTAGGGATGACAAAATTAAATTATAGAAAAAGTACAGAGTAAATGAGCTTTCAATGGGAACAGTTAGAAGATTTCTTGAACTTGATAAGTCTTTGGCGCCATACACTTTAGGTTAGTGAGCACTGTACGTTACAAAGAAAACAGAGATGAGAGTGTAGTTTTGAAAGAGTGCATAGTGGTATAGCAGGATGTTTCTGCATTACCATAGAACACAAATGTAAGGCTAGAGCTATGTTGGAGATCATTTCAGATGTGACCAAGTTATTAGTAGCACACTGATTTCTGTCTACTGCAAGTGAAGTGGTAAATCTCTTGTGTAGCTATAGCCTAAAAGAGCATGCTCTAATATCTTGGGTCATATATCAAGGGAGAAACATCATAGGGAACCCAAAGGTCAACATACCAATGCTACATCCCATTAAACATTGTAGTATAAAGAAATGCAGTCATTGCACAAAATAGGTCCCTATTTCCCACAGTTACTGAATAACCGGTAAATTACCAATCAGAATGATGTTTGGAAGACCCAAAACATGGCACACATGTATATGTTAGTACAGCAAGTGCAGTAACATTCAAGCTCAAAATTGGCAGCAGATCTGTCAAATATTCTAGGCCCAAAAACTCCACCAGCCTAAATGTACGCAAAGGCAACAAATTGTTTTGTTTTGGAAAAACTAGGGAAAGGTTAGAGCCTCCCAAGTTTGAATTGTTCTGTGTCCCAAATGGGGAGATTTCCTCCTTTATTTGTTCTGTTGATCATTGTCAGGAAGATAGTAAATGAGAGAAAATCCAGAATTTTGGGCTCTAAAAAGCAGAGGATCTGATATTCCCTCAAACATTTCCTGGGGAAGAATCAATAACTGCCATTGAGAGATTTGGACCTGGAGGGTTTTTCACCAGGGAATGTTTGAGAGAATATATAATTCCCTGCTTTATAAATAGAGCCCTTTGTGCTGTCATCAGAGCAATAGGCAAGAAAAAAATCTCCCATTGGAAACCCTTGTTTCAGGTAGAACTCTTTGTAATAATAGTTTTGCAGCTTTCGGACAGGAAGTAAATCTTTCAAATAGTGTATAAACAACCAAACATAATCTGATTGGGGTTTTTGCGTGTTTCCTGCTCTGCACAAAAATGTCTTAATGAAGAATGATCCCAGTATTCTGAATGATCCCAGTATTCTGAAGAGTATCTGTGTATATGAGCAGAGTAGTTTTGACAGGTAATCAGCATAGAGTTCTGTTACATTAAGATGTATACATTAATATATAATATGCATATTTTTTGGTTTATTAAGTGTATATAGATATATTCAGTTACATTTAATATATATTGTTATACTTCTGTATAAATTTTATATATATTGTAAGAGCACTGCACCTTGTGAAGCTAGTTCTAATTACTTATACCTTACTATTACAATAATTACATCTATCTCTATGGTAACACGGCAGTTGGCAGAATAAGGAGCACATTCACACATTTTGCATGGAAACCAGTGTGTAGAATGTCTACGTATATAAGTACATAAAAAGGGGGGAAGAACTTTTCCATTCTTTAGATCTTTAAAAAGTCATCAAACCCCTGTAGCTAAATTTCAATATAAAATATTATGCAACAAACTATATGAATTACCTTAACTACAAAAAACATTGCTCAGAGTCTCTTTAAAGGAAATATACATGTTTGAGGCTTTTGTTCTATTTTTTTTTTTTGTTTGACTGCTCAGCAGAGTGATCAGAAGTTATGATTTAGCCATTGGTAAAATTTGCTATAGTAAAAAACATATATTTTTCTCATTGAACAGCTAAGGAAAAAAATGCTTACAAATGTTCTGTTGTTTTCCTTTTTTATTGTTTTTTGAAGGTAAAGTGAAGAGTTTGGGTAGTTTTATGCGTGTAATTTAGAGTTGTTTGTATTTTGATATTTTTATTTGTGGATTTGATTGTCATTTGTATATCAATGATTTTTTTTCTGGTATTTTATTTGTGAGGCTAGTTAAGTGTTTTTTTGCCACTAATATGGGTCCAGGATAGTTTAAAGGAGCTTTTTTTAACTCTCAGAAATCCTTTAAAGGTAATTTCACTTTGAAAAACACTTTTTTTCAACTTTCCTGTTGACTTTAATGCATTTTTCTGAAATAGCAAAATTTTAAGGGAAACAGAATTGTCCCTATTCACTACTAAGCAAATGACTGACTTGATGTCAGGTAGCTGATACATATGATTGGTTAGGTTCAGTGATAAAGTGGTAGAGTTATGGATTATAATTATAAGGTAGTATTGTCAAAATGCTGATATAAGTCATTATTGTTTCAATATTTTTATCCTGACATGTTCTTTGTATGACAAAAGGGCCCTGGGCAATGATATACCTGGTGACAGTCCCAAAGTGGCTATCTAGAACAGTGACAAGTGCCAGAGGGGTAATTTGTCTGAAAAGAATTTTTACACTTTTCTGCTTCAAACTGCAATGATTTAATAAAATAAAATGTACCATCACCTATATAATACTGTGCATAGGTGCCAGTTTAAAACATGTCATTGGGTTCCATCTACAAACAGAGATATGGGCTGAAATATTTATCTGACTTTATTACTGAGAAGTGTGTTGCTCTTTTTACCCTTTTATTAAAACAGCCCAGGTAATAAACTTGTTTGAAATTTATTGAAATGATTTCAGTTGTGCAACGTCTGCCTAGATTTGTCCATGCAAAGTGAAAATTCCTCCTTTTTGTGAAAGATACATTCTGAAGACATCTGTGAAAAGTGTAAGCCTATTATACAAATTACATGGCTCACAAATCACTAGCTGGAGATCAATAATAAATAGTTTACTATTACATTTACTCAAATCCATTATTCACTCTTCTATGCTTGATCACACTAGAAAGCAAACGTAAATTATAAACCAATTTATTCTAAGATCATACTATTCAAATCTGTACAGAATAGCCTTTGTGATAACAATTTACAGAAATGTTATAGTGCTATCTATGGTATATACAATATATCAGATACAATCCATTGATCTATTGAACTATAAGTGACCCATTGAACCATAAGTGAATGCTGCCTCTGCTAACAGTGTTTCAATATGTATCCCTACATAGGCTTTACAGTGTTGTAACAAAAATCACATGCTTACAAATTAATAATTTAGTGAACTGCTTAGCTAGGCAAAATATGACTGCGGGTAATTATTTGGAACCTGGTTGGCTTTTTGTAAATTTCTCAGGCCATGGAAAACACTATGGAGTCTACTAATAAAGCAGTGAACCTGACATTCACCCAAAAAACTTTAAAAAGTCCCCCAAAGAAGGCAGCAGAAGAGCTAATTGCCCAGAGTTGACAATCAAAATTAAATTACCATTTTCAAATGCTTGTTAGCTATGCTTGGTTTACAGCTCTCCAACACATACTGACACAATGGCTGCTCCATACCAGCTCTTTTATAGTCAGGGTCCTGGCACATAACATCTAGTATTGGCTGTTCTAACCCTGTAGACCACAGCTGAAAGGGCATGCAACACATGGGATTATTAAAACTCAGTCATATGAATTTCACTATAAATCTATTGGATCCCCAAACTCTTACAGATTCAACTACAACCCATTGTCATAAATCATAATTCAACCTTATTCCTTTAAAAAACCTGGATATCTTTGGACCCTTTATACGTCCCCATGATTCAATTTAAATACACAATTCTAAAATATATATCTATTGATTTTATCTCCATATAAATACTTGACTATCTACATACAAAATAGTTCAATTCAAAACTGAAACACCCCCACAAATTTTCCAAACTCAAACTAAATATTTTTAAATTAAATTACAAATTTAGCTGCTCTATGCCCCTCTGTGTTTTTGTTAGGAGGGCTGGTCCCCTTACGGCAATTGTTCAAAGACCAAGCATTGTATTATTGTTCTGGAAAAAAAATTCCCAGTTAATTCTGCATATAAACTCAGATTTCTGAAAACTGCAGGATTCACCTTAAACTCATTGTCATCTATATCTCTAGTATTTAACTTTTTTTTTCTTGACATTTGTGAAAAATATCATATTGATTTTAAATGTTTTGAGAAGTTCAGTAGCATCATAATGTACATAGTTCCTGAAGTGTTAAATCACTTTTGAGACCCTGCCCAATAACTGCCTAATGTCCCAGGGTAATCAAAACCTTTATGACCAAAGCAAAAGTTTTGATATGCTTTAGTTTATTCAACAATAACTTTTTGCCTTTCTTTACTAAATTATTTTTAAGTTTTTTAAGATACATGAGGCTTGCAACTGGTATTATTTTTAAATATATTTGGAATATGTTTTTTAATAAAAAACAGAGGCATCCAGAAATGTGAAAAAAAATCCTGTTTTGCATTTTTACCATGTAATATGGTTAGGTCTTTGCTCTGTTAGTGATACGTCTATGACCCTGTCTGTTCTATGGTATTCTAATTACTGGTCCAATAATTTGTATGGCTAGGACCTGACTTTTATTATAGAGTTAGGATATGTTTATCGGGCCAGTGATCCTATGCTGTGGGCCACCACAGTATTACACCTTGTTTATTCTGTTCAGCCATGTCACTTGCAGCAGCAAGGAGAAAAAGGAAGTATGAGCATCTCCTGCTTCTCTTTAGCTGTACAGCCTGAGATGTACTTTCTCAGCATCCCCAGCACATACTCTGTTCATATACTCTGTGCACAGCTGAACTGGATTTTAGGAGAAGATTAGTCTTTGGCTCTGTCCTATGCTGCTATTGGCTCCTAGATCTTTATAACCTCTTTGCCACCAGTCACCAGTGCCTTCTGTGGTGTTAAAATGTAACTAAAATAAAAAAAAGTGCCAGGTGCCACCAAAGGCAGTGCTGCACCCTTTTTCTTTAATAAGGGTGTTGCCCCAAAATAAAACAGGACTGACTTGCTGCTAGTGTGCTATTTTGTGAGATTTACAGTTGCTTAATTTGCCTATTCCTGACCCCATGAGTGTATGCTGCCTTTATCGAACTCTTGCCTGTGACCCTGACTGTGCTTTTGTTTTTCGCTTGGATACCTCATCTGGTGGACTAAATACCCATGTATGTCCTCTGGTGCAGTATTTTGAACTTGCTTCTTAAAAAATCTTAGTACTGCATTATCTGTGGGCTTCTGGTCCTCTGTCAATCTTTTGCCAGACACCATCTCTTGCAGACAGAGTTCTTGGGGCAGCCGTGTGCTGGGATGGGGCAACTAGCTTGCTATAGGCGAAGAGTGTGGCCATTAGTTTGGGGGACTGGCTTCTGGCAGGCACTGATGCTGGATAGATAGTATGTAGTTATGACTGATAAGTAGAATTTTACTGCTGGTCTATAATGATGAGCATTTACTTTTAAAGAATTTCAAGCATTATGTTCCCTTGTGAAACCATATATAGATTTGTATCCATGCTGGTGCCAATTATTCTAAAGCAAGTTTGTGAGCATTAGCTAAGTAACACACGAATGAGCATACCCCCTTACTTGGCACTAGTTTAGGATTTACTTCCCAATCTGGAAATGATGTTTAACTCGGATGAATATAAAGCACAATTGGTTGGAGTTATTTCTTAGTAGTTGCTATGGGAATGTGGAGTCTTTCCCAAGCCTAATTGGCAATGTCACAAGTTGGTGTTGACAGTATATGATATAGACATTTGTCAGATTGATAGGTAAGCTATTGTAGAAATAAAATGAATTGGATCCACCTACTCCCTCCTAACACTCTGAGCAAACCTTTTATTGTTCAGGTAGAGGTTAGAACATATAACTCTTTCATTCTCACAGTTGTTTTCTCTTTTTTGTGGTTTAGAGAGAACACACTGTATTTTTCAGTGTGTTAAATCCACTTACATAATTGTCATTTGTCTATTTCTTTGCTTTCACAATTCAACACATCAGCTAAAACATTGAAGCACATTTTAATGGTTCTGTGGAAAATCACCAACTCATGTTTATAACTTATGAACTGTAACCCACAAACTAACACATTCCACACAGATTTTTCTTGTTGAAATATTTATTATCCAAAAAATGCTGTTGTCTCTGTTGATATGTTGTGTGAAATACAACAAAAAAGTAGCATCACCTGAAATATACAATGTTACATATAAAAAAAGACTGTCCTAGTGGAAAGATGTGTGTTATGGAATATTTTCTATGCCAGGAGCTGATTCAGAGTTTCAGGAACTGTCTGAGTAAAGAAATAGTAGCAGAGAGCTAAAGATTTAATCATATGATCTGATTATTAGGAATAACCCTCTATCATCTTGTTTCTGACATTGTAATAAGTTGTAACTACATAGGTAACAAAAAAGCTATTAAAACACGAAAGTGGATCCCAAGCTTTATTTCTGTGTATGTAAGAAAAATACCTACCTAGGTTTTTGTTGCTGTGTTCCTGTTTGGAGAGGGGACACACTCACTATTTGTCCTGGCATTTTATGCCATAGGGACAGAAAGTAAGGGGAATCCTGTATTTTACAATGGTCAGTAGAACAGGTGGTGAGTTCTAAACTAGGAAAATTTCCCTATTTTATTAGGATTGCAATACACTTTTTGTTATGTCTTAGAGATAGGGTTGGTAGCCTGATTGGGGTAAAAAAACATTTTTTTATTATATCAAAGGCTAAAGATGCTTTAAAACTATGTAGATATCCTCACAGAAATCTTCTATTTTCACAAAAAATGAATGTCATTCAATATTGAAGGTTTGAATAGTAGGAAGGTACAGTGTTTAATACTCCTGCTGTGTTGTACTAAGAATTGGGCTCAGATCTTGCCAGGTCCATGTCTAAGGATTGTACACTGCACCTGTGTTTGTATAGCTTTGTTGCAGGTGCTCCATTTCCACCCCCATTTCAAACACACACTGATAGGTTATTTGGCAGGTAACTATATTTGTCCTATAATGTATTGTAGCTCCCGAGGAACTGCCATGAATGGTGAAAATGTAATATATTAGATAATACATAATGATGTGATATAAGAGAAAACAGCTCCAACAATCCAGGGAATAAGTATATATGTTACAAACCTTGGCCTTGCCACCCACTTCTCATTCTTTCTTAAAGTTTTCCTTTTAAGTTGCATTGTCATTGTGTTGAATATAGAGAAAAATGCTTTGAGAATTATATTGTCTTGATTTATATAGCATCACAGACTTCTGCGACACTATGTACAACAGACCTTGCTTTACAACCAAAATCCCCAACCACAGTTACAAAGACACATTCTTTGTTTGAAATATGCTAATTGTGTGGTTGTTATTGTTGAGCCACTCACTTCAATGCATTAAAGCATTGATAAGATAAGATATTTTCTGACATTCCAAATGTGCATATTGTGCTAGATCAGTACAGATTTTCAGAAGGCTAGCATAGCATTCACTCACCTAACATTTTCAACTGAAAACCAACCATGGCACTCCACGATTAGATCAGCCTTTTACAATCTTTAATATGGGGAACCCTTGAAAGAATTTTCAGATCTAAGGGAACCCATACTATAATTACTATTTACATAGCATACAAATAATAGATATCAGTGGGAACTAAACTGAGAGGAACCCCTAACAACTTCTGGAGGAACCCTAGAGTTCCATGGAACAGAACCCTGGTTGAGAAACACTGCATTAGAAGATACAAGATATCAAATGAACCGGTTTACTTTGTACATTGATGTAGCCTGTCTAGGAATTTTGAAGTAGTACCCATGAACTAAGCAACATCATACGGTAGGTTTGTTTCCAGAATAGGGTGATCTAATTGAAGGATTTGTCTTGCCTATTGCATTAACGACAACACGATATGTTGAACTTTATCTGCAAGTACAAAAATAAATTATGCTTTTACATTCACTTTAATTACAAGAAATATAGGAGTAAGGAATGATAGAAGAACAAAGATTAGAGATGGGATTGGTCAAAATTGTTTAGTTGTTAAAACCCATCTCCAAGTAAAAATATGGATCTTTAAGTGAGCTGCTAAAAAGGGATTTACCACAGTTAAACAAAAACAGTTATTTTTACTTATATGGTTGGATAAATAGAGCAAACACAGCTTCCCCTTATTCTCTAAGCTAAGTGTTAATCCTATAGTAAATCAGCCCCAATGAGTCACTCTGGCGTTAATGAGGAGTAAAAGTTCACTGGCCACAATCTGTTCTATGTCAGTGACTTAATAATAAGTGAAACAAGGGGGAGCACATGTTTACAAACAAATGGTGATTCCTATATATAAACCTCAACAAATAATCTAAAACAGGAAAAAAAACTTGTTACCACTACAGGTGTTTGAATAATGGGCAATCATCAGATCCCTCACTGTTATAGTCAATAATTCTACTTATCATATCATCTTCATCATTTCATAATTGCACTTGCTTACTGTAGGAGCACTAGCTGCAGTGTATTATTAAATGACTTCTTTTATTATACTGAGTACAAATCCATCTAATTATCCAGATAAATATATTTTACCAGCTAACAAACATGTTAGCAGCTGCACAAATCACTAGCTTTCCCAATCCCTAGTATCATTTCACTGACTTGTACCCAACCATTATCTTAAAAAGGAACATTTGAAAAGGGAATTTTCCACATACCAAAGAACTTGAACGATACATTGCCAGGGGCTTTACAAGTAAATGCACAATAACTGCATTTATGAGATGCAGTCTTTGTACAGACAATGTCATAAATCATCCTGCAAGCAGCATGTTGCAAGACACTTACATCACAATTTAAAAGGATTCCATCATAAGAAAAAATCTGCTCTTTGCCTGTCATGTGGATTCTTAACTTCTCTACTTGTGACTATTCGAATGATTGACAAATATAAGGCTAGTGAGGCCAGAATTTCCAGTCCTTATAATTGTTCTTAGTTAATCACTCAGTATGAAAGGCAGATAACAAGTATTTTCAAAGGGTGATAAGAAACAGCAGCAAATTATTTAATACTTCATATCTTCTCTTCTAATATTGTTTTTGATCTACTTGTATATTTGAAATAGATAGTCTAAGGCTGGAGTCTGTGGGACTGTCCAATTCTGAAACTCAGAAGTTTCAAACACAAAATATAAAATGTATGTGCTTGTACAGACCCTGCAATGTGGTGGCCCAGGGAGCATTGCTACAATAATAAAATAACTTTGCTGCACTATGTGGATGATGGAAATAAGTGAATGTGATCATGTTGCTCCCTACATTTAGAGTGAAATAGTAAAACCGAATTGAAGCCTGTCTTTTGTGTATTTTGCACATACACATGCCTTAGTATTTGTCCAAACAAAGTACTCTTTAAAGTTTATATAAAAGTAATGGACATTAGTTCAATGCATATACAGCGAGGGCAGAAGTAAGTATGTAACTTACTAAGTGCAGGGGTCAGGAGTAAGATACATATACAGAATGCAGGATTCAGGGTGTATAACATATAACGTGTAGGAATCAGAAGTGTGTAATGAATAGATTCCACTGTTTAAAAGATTGTAATGGGCAGATCAGTTCAGAAATCAGGAGTATGTAACAAACAGAGTGCAGTGGTCAGGATTTTGTCATATGCGGATTCCATAAATCAGAAGTTAAATTAACATATAGTGAACTAGTTATAAGGTAAATAGTGCACGGCTCAGGACTAAGTCTGTACCTACAGCATATGGGAGACATGCTTTACCTACAGCAATGCATATTGGAGACATGGTCCTTCTCCCGGTCCCGCTGGGGAGTGCACAGGCCAGAGCCACGAACCATCTGTCAGACAGTTGCAGCTCACTAGTGGTCCACAGACCAGGGGTTGGGGTCCAGGCTAACAACTGAGATCGAAAAAAAATGTAAAATTTGTTCAAGAGACTCTAATGTTGAAATGGCTAAGCATTTCTGATATGTTATAGTAATGCATGGAAGAATACAGCTGGTCCCATGAATTATTGGGATATTACCGCTTTCTAAGAAGTGACATAAAAAGGGTAAAAAAAGCAAAGGTTCAAAAAGTTTCTTCATGGGCCTCTAACTTTAAGGTTACTTTTTCTTTTAAAGTGAGTGTTTAGAGATGGTCCTGATAAGGGATTAAGTGGGAACTTTGCCTCAGGCAGTCCCAGAAAGAGAATGGATAGTATTAGAGATAATTGACCATTAAAGGAAACCTGAGTATGAACAGGAAAGTTGCCATTTTTGGCTTATGAACTTACATATGCTAAGGTCATTCTTATTTTTGACTTGCCTGACCAGATATGGATATATACATTATGCAGCAACATCGTTTCATCATCTACATTACTTGCCTTGTCTTCAACTGTGTTTTATTGTTGGGACTGCTCTAAACTAATAAATAATGGACAAGAGAAAATAAACCTAATTATCTAGTGTGGGTTACAGTAGATCATTTTTGGAACTGCCCTCTTAATTGTGTATTCATAATATATGAAAGGTATATCTGTGTTGCTGTTTCTGTGTTGGCTGAGACAAGGGGGGCTGGAGATCAATTTAATGGAGAACAGAAGAATGGCAGCAATATGAGGCATTGGTATGCAAATTACAGGAAGATTCTGCACTGAAGTGACTGCACAATGTTTGTTCATAATAGTGCAGTTTTTCCTCCCTTTCCAAAGACTTGACAATTTCCCCAAATATGCTGTAATATTAAAGGTCTGAGAGTGTGACTATCCAGTGATCATCCCTCTTTTTGATACGAACTTGTCGCTGCAAAAACAAGCAAGTATACATTTAGCTAGGTTTTCCAAGGTGGATGCTGAATCATCTTTCCTTGCCCCCGACTGTGGGTCCTCATCTTTCTCCTCATACCAAATATCTTCTAGATTGATGACCTGTGTCTCTTCATAGCATCATACCTTACAATTGCTCCTCTGATACTTCCTTCTGCATTTTCATCGTTCTCATCTTTTTCATGTAGCCCACTTCCCTCTACCTGCTGCTGAATTGGATTCTACCTATAAAAGTCCTACTAATACCTAGCAAGTCAAAAGTCTTCCTCTACTACTACATGCTGCATCAAAAGTTCTACTGATACCTAGCAAGTCAAATGTCTTCCTCTACTACTAAATGCTGCATCAGGGTCAGGAGTAAGATATATACAGAATGCAGGATTCAGGGTGTATAACATATAATGTGTAGGAATCAGAAGTGTGTAATGAATAGATTCCAGGGTTTAAAAGATTGTAATGCGCAGATCAGTTCAGAAATCAGGAGTATGTAACAAACAGAGTGCAGTGGTCAGGATTTTGTCATATGCAGATTCCATAAATCAGAAGTTAAATTAACATATAGTGAACTAAGTATAAGGTAAATAGTGCATGGCTCAGGACTAAGTATGTACCTACAGCATATGGGAGACATGCTTTACCTACAGCAATGCATATTGGAGACATGGTCCTTCTCCTGGTCCCGCTTGGGAGTGCACAGGCCAGAGCCACGAACCATCTGTCGGACAGCCGCAGCTCACTAGTGGTCCACAGACCAGGGGTTGGGGACCAGGCTAACAACTGAGATCTAAAAAAACTTTTACATTTGTTCAAGAGACTCTAATGTTGAAATGGCTAAGCATTTCTGATATGTTATAGTAATGCATGGAAGAATACAGCTGGTCCCATGAATTATTGGGATATTACCGCTTTCTAAGAAGTGACATAAAAAGGGTATAAAAAGCAAAGGTTCAAAAAGTTTCTTTATGGGCTTCTAACTTTAAGGTTACTTTTTCTATTAAAGTGAGTGTTTAGAGATGGTCCTGATAAGGGATTAAGTGGGAACTTTGCCTCAGGCAGTCCCAGAAAGAGAATGGATAGTATTAGAGATAATTGATCACTAAAGGAAACCTTTTTGGGTAATGAACTTACATATGCTAAGGTCATTCCTATTTCTGACTTGCCTGACCAGATATGGACATATACTTTATGCAGCAACATTGTTTCATCATCTACATTACTTTCCTTGTCTTCAACTGTGTTTTATTGTTGGGACTGCTCTAAACTAATAAATAATGGACAAGAGAAAATAAACCTGATTATCTAGTGTGGGTTACAGTAGATCATTTTTGGAACTGCCCTCTTTATTTTGTATTCATAATATATGAAAAGTATATCTGCTCATGGATTCACTGGTAGGCCACTAGTCATTTAAATATCTTTCTGGTATAGTCATATTTTGTGTATTTATGTTTAGGGAGGGCATTAAGATGCCTCATTTTAAAAGATGCTTGGCAAAATAAGGTATCCGAATCCTTGTATGTTATTAGAAGATGACATAAGTATTATAGACCTTTACAGCCAAAAGTTACAAAAGCTAGAAAATCAAACAGATTGAGTAAACTAGAATTATTAAATGTAATATTAGAATGAATATTACCATAGAGAACATGGTGTCAAACCAAACTTCTGTGAAATATTCTGAAAGACTGAGTGAAAACTGGTGGGCATGGGAATTGAAATTTTGGGTATATATAACTGCAATTGATACATATATAAAGACCTAGAGGTGCAGAAACTGCAATTTTATTGCACTGCACTGGTACAGTGCCTTAGGGTTGTGTGACACTAATATATTATATAGGAATCCCCATGGTGCTTACCATGAGAAAAGTTACAATTCCAGCAAAATTGTGTGTTTTTAAGATACCAATTCTAGGCATATCCAATGTCAAGAACTAGAACAGGACCTTTCTGAATAAAGCTACAAAATGAGAATTTGGAGAGGTTGAAAATCTGATGTTTAGAGGCAGAATTTCAACTTTGCCTTGAAAACAATTTCTAATATCTATGCCAAGGTATGCTAAGTCACTACTAAATCAGGTTGAAGAAATAAGTTTACAGCAGGCTCTTTTTTACTATAAAAATGTAGAGAAATTGTAGAAAATGTAAATATGCTGCCCTCACATGTTTTCAGACATATTATGCTCATGTGAATAACTTCAAAAAGGTGGAAAATGTGAAAAGGGTTGATTTAATCAAAGAGTGGAAAAAAAGGTGACTTAGTACAGCAAACCTGTGATTACTTTGATCAACAATCATATACTGGGAAATTAAAGACACAGCAGGAATTTCACGTTCACATACATTGAAGTGACTATAGCTTTATAGGCTGTAAACATTAAGTCCTAAACATATCTTGCTACTGGGAGATGTAACCACTTACCTCTATAGGCTAAAAGTTCCATTGTATTGAAAAAAAGGCAAATTTCTACACCACAATGGGAACAATGTAAAACTGTAAGTGATGTGATTTTGTTTGGTTAACAGTTACAAATATTTTTTTCTTACTGTTTCTAAAAAAATGTGTGTATTTTATCATATTGTGCTTGTTATTTATGGCGAACATTCACTAGGAATGGTTTCATTAGCCAATTTTAGGAATACCATGATGTCAGTGTAAATTTATTTTTCTGATCAGTTCACCCTATAATTTTCCTGTGGGTGGAGGTAGCATTGGGGAAGTTGCTGCTGCAATCAGTCCTTGGCATCAGGTTTTTAAGGTTGTATAAGCCAGCACCTGGATGGCAACATCCTGTTTCTTGGTGCAGTAATCCATTAGGTCAACAGTTAAAAAATCTGACAATTCCAGACAATCCAGAGCTGATGAAATCATTTGCCTTATCTGATCCTGTAACTCCCCACCCTCATGCTGGAACCATGGCTGGAAATAATTACCCGTCCTGTCCAAAAGACTATAGTCTGCCCTACTTGTGGCAGTGTTGCTGTCTCTGTGTTGGCTGAGACAAGGGGGGCTGAGAATCAATGTAATGGAGAACAGAAGAATGGCAGCAATATGAGGCATTGGTATGCACGTTACAGGAAGATTCTGCCCTGAAGTGGCTGCACAATGTTTGTTCATAATAGTGCAGTTTTTCCTCCCTTTCCAAAGACTTGACAATTTCCCTAAATTTGCTGCAATATTAAAGGTCTGAGAGTGTGACTATCCAGTGATCATCCCTCTTTTTGATACGAACTTGTCGCTGCAAAAACAAGCAAGTATACAATTAGCTAGGTTTTCCAAGGTGGATGCTGAATCATCTTTCCTTGCCCCCCACTGTGGGTCCTCATCTTTCTCCTCATACCAAATATCTTCTAGATTGATGATCTGTGTCACTTCCTATCATCATACCTTACAATTGCTCCTCTGATACTTCCTTCTCCCTCTACCTGCTGCTGAATTGGACTCTACCTATAAAAGTCCTACTGATACCTAGCAAGTCAAAGGTCTTCCTCTACTTCTATATGCTGCATTAAATCCAATGAGACTTTTAACATAAACATAGTTTGGATGATAATATTGATACTGCTGTTTACAAATTTTGTTGCTTTCTTCATAGGCTTTAACAAGCACCATGCGCTCCTAATGAGCTGTCACTGTCCTGGGTCAAAAAAAAACAAGATTCTTGTTGTTTCACAATGGTGCATCAGATAGTTACTGTATTACTTACAGGTGGTCCAGCATATATATTGTTGAATTCTAATGGGTGTGCATATCATAGATTGTTTTGTCTCTGCAAAGCCACAAGATCTTTCCTTTGGCAGTGTAGGCCATGGTCAAGAGATCGTGCAAGCTAGAGTAGCCCTCCAGAAATATGTTCATCACCAGATTCAACATATGCACGAAGCAGGGAACATGAGTAAATTTGCCCAGGTGAAGCAGGATCCAAGAGTGGCGGCAAGTCAAGTTTTATTTTGAGCAAAATAATTATTTAATAGCAACAATGAATTGTTTGTGTGTAAGTTAAAATAATTGCTGACCAGACACCTTGCAAATTTTATTAGCAACTATGAAAAATGTTGCCTTTCTGTAAAGGGAAATGTTTGATGTGACATTGCTTAGTTAACTCTCAAAATATAGGAAAAGCTGGTGAATTTATTTGGAAACAACAGGAACATAAATGTCTATGTGTAATTGCAGATAACTTGTGAATAACTCGAATGGAATAGCCAGAAACAATCCAACTATCCCAAGTGGGTACCAGGACAAATATTGAGGATGAATCTTTCAAGCACAGACGGCAATTTAGTTCAGGGGTGGGAGGTTGGGGGTTTACCATTTCCCCTCTCCAATCTAAATCTGAAAAAAGTTATAGCTTTATTTCTTCTATTCTTCTTTGTTTCAATAATAAGGATTGATTCGGGTCATACTCCAGTCTTACTTAAATAAAAAGAAACCCCTTTCAGGCATGAATGAAATAAACTAGTTCTAGCACCTATGTGGACAAAAGCCTAGGCAAATTGTGTTTTGTTACCACGTGATCTGCGGTGTCATCATAAAGACATGACTTTCTACTATTTCTATTAGAATGTAAACAATATTCATAATGTGATTATTGTATGTTGTTTTCATATATAGTAACACAATATTAATATTCACCTACTATGTTAGCAGACCCCGATATAGCAGTTATTGTTGTTTATTCTTATATATCACATCTCTCATGTCACATGTCACTACATTATAAGCTAGACACTTTAAACTGCTACACAGGGACACAGTTTGATATTAGTATATTGATATTTTATCAAACAGAGTTGTATTAGAGTAATTTGTTTAAAAGCTCCACTCCAACTTTATTTCATATAAGTAACATCCCACAAGACAATTCATTTTGGAAATGTTTTGCCCTAGTCAATTTCGACCTTATCAAAGTCACATAGAATATTGTGCTTAGATATTTCTCCTGTTTCCAACACATTACCTGTGGACTTAGCTGTTCACTTTCTACCTAACATACCTCACCCTTCGGAAGTACCATTATAATGAGATAATCCTTTTCAATAAAGTAAAACTACCTGGTCAGTGGTGAGCTTCCGGCATAACCATTAAGTATGGACAGCAGATCTTAAAATGGACTTCACTATGGTGATCTTATTTGGCCATTGGCCAGTAATAATGTAACCCCTGTGCATGTGCAGTAGTTACAAAAGACAAAAAGCCACCAGGGATGTTTATAAACAAAATGATTACCTCTATCTCCCAGTGACTTTTTGTTTTTAAATTAGGTCCGCTTTAACTGAACAAGTTAGTGATTTTTATCATTTTGACTGATTGGTCAATATTTCCATAGAATTTTTTTAAGAAAAAGTTATCAGTTGCCCCCTGGATGATTGCTTTATACAAGGGAATACAAGGGACTAATACCAAGTTCAATTCAAGTGCTAACATTAGCTGCATAAAAATAATAAACGTATATGATTTATTAGTGAATACAAATCTGTTTTGTATTTATTTGCTTGGAGTTAGCTTTAAAATTTATTAAATATTTTGTCTAAAAATATTTCTAGGAATAAGCATTCTTCTTGTAACTACACTCATTACTTACAAACATACCCACATAGATGTAACATGTAGCTGTTAGTAACAGTAATAGCTGTTTTTTCTATATTCCCAGCTTGAACAAAAAGACAAGATTCCCCTTTTATGGCATGTTCCACTACATTAGATAATCCTGAACGCTAATAACAAATCTAGCCAAATACAAGCCAAAATGAACCGCCTCTAGATTCAGTGTCAGAACAGGACACTGACTGATTTCCTCAGTCAGCCGCGGTTCTTTAACTTGCTAATATTAGTAAAAGTCTCTTAAAAATAAAATACCACGCTTCACTGACTTCCAAGCTTTCGTTTTAAACAAATCAGTGGTGAGGAAGAATTGTTGATGATGCCAAATGAACATCTTGGGAAATAGTCAATACAGAAAGAGCTAAGTTGACAAGAATGGAGGTATTTAAGTTCCTGATCTAGTTTCCTCGTCTTTATTGATGTTTTATTTTGTACTAGCTTCCTCGTCTTTTATTGATATATTATTTTTTACCATTTCTCTGTATCCTAAATCTTTTTTCAGTATTTTTTTCACTTAAATTAACTGAGCAATTATTCTCTCTTATATGTGGCTAACTGCCTACCTGTTCAGCAGCTTCGTGGAATTAGTGATGCCAGCTTC
Organism: Pyxicephalus adspersus; assembly: GCF_032062135.1. Taxonomy (NCBI): domain Eukaryota; kingdom Metazoa; phylum Chordata; class Amphibia; order Anura; family Pyxicephalidae; genus Pyxicephalus; species Pyxicephalus adspersus. Next base: position 57,548,623 of record NC_092863.1, on the reverse strand, counting down.
CTCGAGCGCGAAATGTCTCTTTAAATATTGCAGCTATAAAGCAAATTCAAGGCAATAATATCAAACATTCCTTCCAGGAATTAAATATGGCTGTTTATCAATGACTTTCTGTATATGGTTAATTGATTTTTTAACATTACTTAGTAATAGTGATTATTGTATTGCTTTGTAGGATCATTGCATACTGCACATTGAGTTGTCTTATAATTCACTTTCTTTATGTGTTATCATGACAAGCATTTATGTTCACAAGGTCACATTGTGTAACAGGCTGAAAAAAAAAACATTCTATTGTCAGTTGAGAAAACAAGGTTATGATTCTTGTGGGCAGCCCCATGACTCAGTGGTTAGCATTCTGACCTTGGCAGCGCTAGGTCCCAGGTTCGAATATCAGCCAGGGAACTATCTGCATGGAGTTTGCATGTTCTCCCAGTGTTTGAGTGGATTTCCTCCCTTATTCCAAAAATATGCTGCTAGGTTTATTTGCTTTCCCCCAAAATGACCTTATACTGTAATATTGACATATGACTACAGTGGGACATTGGATTGTGAGCTCCTTTGAGGGACAGCAAGTGAAAAGACTATGGACTTTGCAAAGCACTATATAAATATAATAGGGCTATATAAATACTGGGTAATGGTAATAATCCATACTCTCCTTCTATTTCCTTTTCCCATCCTTTCCCATATGTAGAAATTCAAACCTGATTGGTTCCTATGTGCAACTTTTTGATCCTCCTTTTTTTTTCTACCCATTTGTTGTTAAAATAGTACCAGCTTACTGTCAGACTGTTACAGGCTAGGCCATGGCCAGTAGAAGTAAAAAAAAAAGCCACATTGTTGGTCAATGATGGAAAAAATTGTCGTTGAATCAATGGGAGTAAAAAATGCACCTGTGTTCATACATGATCAGTAGAAAATGGGAATGTCTGGCATCAGTGAGAGTAAAAAATGCCCCAGCATGAGTTGTTATTGGGAGTACAAAATTACTCCAGATGTCTGGAGAAGGAATGATGCCTCATTGTTGGTGTCAGGAGGAGTAACAAATAATACAATAAACAATCCCTTTTCCCAAAATAGATGTTTACTTAGTATATTTAAATAGGGCACCCCTCCAGCAATAGTGTTCATTGGGAGATACTACTGTGGAATTCATTTTTGTGCAGGCGCTATGCCAGGAACCACTCTTTGCAATGACATTGCAACTTAGACTATGCATTCCCATGCTTAGCATCCACTTTCCCTCTTCATTCAGCTTCTAATGGGAGAGCAGGGGCTGGTTAAAAGGAACCAAAAGGCAACCATTCTGACGATTGGTGCTAAACATTACATCTAAGTTTCATACCAATATTAGTTGTAATAGCTAAGTTTTAATGGAAACTTAAATAATTGAAGGAACACTAGAACAAAGAACCACTATGGTTATAAAATCCTCTTTAATGGAGCATTATCATTATATGAATAATCCATTAAGATATCTAAATGGTTTAATATATCTAAAAGATATATCCACAAATATTAAAATCCACTAGTCACTAATGGATAAAATACTCTTTGTTGTGTACATATGTACGTGTTGCAAGATTTCTAAAAAAGCTTAACTCAAATAAAATCCTGAGATTTTTGTAAGAATCCCAAGGTGTGTTTTATGTATGTATGTATGTAGTTTAGTTTGTCATTGTTTTGTTGTGTGTGTGTTTTTCCATTTTCTATGTGTTTATTGTTATTTTTCTGTCTGTGAAAAAAAAATGTGAAGCTAATAAAATGGCCAATTTCTGACAAGAAAAACGTCCATGTTAATGCAAAGAAGTTTTATTAACCCTGAGAAACCATACAGATTTATAGCACATTGGACCTTTAAAAACCACAAGGCAACCCTATAATTCTGCCTTCCCTATTTACACCAAATGCATTTAGCATTGACATTTCACTAGTTTTCAGTTAAAATTGGGTAAAGCACTTCATTTCTCCTATTCGTAAAAGAAAAAAGTATTTATTAAATGATTAAACCTTTACAGTTTTTCAGACATCCTATTTATTTAGCATTTTACACTCTGGTCCATTATTGATAAATTAGGTTTTGTATGGCTTAACATCATTCTGTCAGATAAAGAAGAGCCAACATAATATTCACTGCATCTCACCACCAGACCACCAATATTTGATTGTCTGATAGCTGTAATTTTTAAATGTAAAGCTAAACTGTCTGGGTTTTCCATGTAATATTATTTGTAGGAGTGACATTTTGTAGGCTCTACAGGCGGATGGTAGAGAATACTTATAGGCAATCTTACCTAATCGTGTATTGTAAATGCAATACTTTTTCTATTCTAAAAAAAATAATCAATAATAATGCACCTTGAACTCTTTCTGTACTTTATGCTTGCATTGATATAGAGGAGGATTCCTATCCATGGAGGCTACAGGACCCATTTTAAAGACATGTCATTAATAAAAAATAGCAAAAGGTTATGGGATGTTGGACTGTCTTCCAAGGTGGTCTGGACTTCTTTTTAGTTATTCAAATATTGGTCTTACAGTGGCTTGCACTATGGACTAGAAGAATTAGGTTCCCATGTTTAAATCTTGCCAAGGACACTTTAATGGAGTTTTGTGTGGGTTTTCTCTGAGCAATGTGGTTTTCTCCAACATCCCAAAAAATACGGTTAGGTATATTCACGCAGACCCCCCCACCCCCCCTCAACCACCACCACCACCACTACCACTTTCAATACTGAGCTCAGACTATGTTATTTATTTGAATATGATAGGGATTTTTGATTATAAGATTCTCTGACATTTAGTTACATCATTACAGAGTCTGTAAAGCACTATGGAAGATGACTGCATTATATAAATGCATGCATAAATATTGCATTGCCCAGAGTTGGAGGCTTAATACCGGGAACCTAATTGCAGTAGCACTGGAATCACCCATCAATTGGGTGATCGCCAATAATTTGATTTCTGTGGAGGAAGATGTCTATGTTTGGCATATATTTGAGATCTTTATATAATGATTTTGCCTGGTATTCTGCATTACATCAAGTCACAACTGCCAGTAAACTGTAACAAGACTCAACCAAATACATGAATGTGTATAATACATGGCATTACCTGTGTTGTGCTGTTTAGGAAATGTTTTTATTACCAGGCTACAAACTCCTTTGGGTGTTAAACACATTATGTACAAAAAATGTTCACAATATGAATTTTAAATAGTGTTTGTGGTAAAAACGAATATTATGAATACTATGAAAATATGAATTTTACATAGGTAGAAAGTAGGAAGGAAAACATATTAGGCATGAAGTTCGGGAAGATTTGTACATGATGTTTAAACTGGAAATGTGTGCAGTAACTGAGTTTGCTAAATTAGTATCTCTGCAACAATGACACAGTGACAGGGCTTAGAGCTTTAATAAATCAGGTTCACTGTATCCAGCTAACAGATCAAACAGAGACTGGTGACAGTGACAACATTCTATAGGCCTCTTAGTCCGGTTCTACATCATCCTCACTCACATATGCTTTCATCACATCCCACAATATTCTAACATGTGTGACATGCACCTTTCTTATACATATGTCTTCCATATTCCTCAAAATCCTATTGCCTTGTCCACATATCAGCCACATTTTAAAAAGACTATAATCACATGGCTCATACTGTCTTCATAGGTAAAAAAACAAATATTATTTATAGAAAAAATCTGCATTAAAATTCATGTGATCATATTCGAAGTATTTCAGTATTTTAAACATTGATCTACAGACTCCCTTGATCTCTTTAAAAGCACACGAGTCAGTGGAAAAAGTCAAGGAGTCGTTACACTGTGAGCAAAAGCCACTTTACCTTAAGAGAACTCCAGCCCTTTGGGTCAAATAACCAATCACCAAGCTATTTTGTGCAATTTTTGATAGTTACACTGAGGGAGCAATTTGCTATCCTCATATATTTGGGAAGAAAAAAGAAATGGTTAGAGTTTAAAAGAGAGATAAAAATACCCCTCGCATATATCTACAACAGTATGATAGTTACTGATTGGTTACTGGCTTGGAACAACACACTTTTTTGATATGCTTTGAAATAGTTTTCTGTTAAAAAAAAAAAAAAAAAAAACACCCAACCAAGCCTAAGTCCCCCTTCCCCAGAGCCTTCCAGATGATCTGATGATGATATAGGGCTCTGGCTATGGCAGTCCATCCCTTGAGCATTCAGTGCACGAGTTTTCTACACCCAGGTCAGCATAATGGTACAGCTAGTGACATCTAACAACAGAGAGTATTTATTTTAAAAATTCAAGTTTAACTTAAAAAAAAAAAACTTACATAAAGAACAGAAGAGCCAGAGAAGTCAGAATGTATGATCGATATATAATATCGACAGCAAATTGATTAATTAAATCTAGAATACTATTAGGACAGCCATGCTTTATTTTTTTCCTTGACAAGTTTCCTTTAATGGATGTTGATTAGTGCTTATTTTTTATTACTGTTCAATCTGCATTGGATTCCCTAACTAGTTATAAAGAGTTTTAAATATGTCAAGCATTAACACACTGTTTGAAACTGAACTCAGACATAAGCTAAAGGTCTCTGGAATCATGCTGAATGTGGTCACTGACACAAGCTTTAACAAATAAATCTGATTTTTCTTCATCTGAAACACTTGCTATGGACACATTGAAGAAGGTTAAACTGATCAGACACTATTTAGTTTGTGTCATGTGGCTTGACCATTGATAAACCAGTATATAACTATGTTTACTTTTGGTTTTGCATTGTAGTGTACACTTTTTAAAGTTTTTTTGCTGTCTGGATTCTGTTGCCCCTTTATATATTCTGGTACCATGACACCATATACCTTTATATATTCAGATACCATGACAGAACATGAGTGTAATCCAAATAACCAAAAAGAGGTGAGGGAATGACCCTATCTACCAATGGGGGCAACTATTCAGTTTTTGTAGAGATTTCCTGTGGTGTCTCCAGAAAAGTGAGGGAAGCATAAAGATGGCAAAAACAATTTTAGGTTTGGGTGTCTTTCTAAAACATACACTCCATCATGAGGAAGAATAAAAGTAGACATGCACTCAGCTCATATTGTACAGGCATTCTACTATCATCTATTTCCTTTACACTCTGAACAGCTATCAATCATTTAGACTCCTAATGCAATACCTGGAATTTTTGTTATTCAATGAGCAAGAACATCTGGTAAACCAATGTTTACATGGGTGAATAAATGCAATAGTTGTAGTGAAGGTTTCACAAAACTTCTTATGAATCATTTTTACTCATATATATATATATATATATATATATATATATATATCTTGCTTGGCACCAATATTTGGTAATATTTCATTTTAGGCAGAAAAACCAACAACTGAGAACAGACTCAATTGTAGGACAAAAATTACTGTTTTCAGAAAAGCCTACTTGCTTATATCTGATGGGGTAACTGTGGGGTAACGGTGGATCTCATGCATGCCCCTGGAAGACTCTATTCTAGGATCTGTCTTGTATGTGGGAAATGAACACAAATTATTGTGTGTGTATATGACTGTCTTCAGGATCTAGCCAATTTTACAGCAGAAGTCACAGGAATGGTTAGTATAAATTATTACATCACCGCTGGTATATTATAGAAGCTCATTGGAATTGTGGGTTAAAAAGCATAAAACTACAATGACAGCATCTGTGTCATCTCATAGCAGCAGATTACTGGTGTGTACTATACTGTATAAAGGTCAATATTGCTGCATTTAAAGCAAGATTATAGCAGCAATCCTAGAGGTTGTGGACTGATAATGGTTAAAGATAATTGGATTTTAGAAAGCAGAGGGAAAACAAAACACAGACAGAATCTCTTATTTCTCAGCCCCCATGGGATCTGTTCGTGTGGGATGCATCCAGTAAAATATATTCTAACAAGGAGTAACTAAACAGTGCAGCCTATCCAGGAATGCACAGCATTTGGCACATGTCTGGATTATGCTGGACTCTACAAGCCACCTCTGTGCTATTCAATCAAAGACATCCTCTGGCTGCTAGCTAATAATTCACACTGTGATATAGGCTGGCCACATCAGGGGCTGCAATACCCACCTGTCTCTGGATTCATCTTCAAGGGGAATTGCAGAATCTGAGACTATCTCAATTATTTCATTTCCAGGAAAGACTTCTTAGGCTAATGAGTATTTCATTGTATCCTTTTCAATATCATTAGCACCAAGAGTAAAAGAGTGGAGGCTTGTCAACAGGTCAAGCTCACACTGGTTCCAAGAACAGAGTACATTAACTCCTCTAGTTTTATTGGTAATGCTTCCTAATTGCCCACATGATGGGTTGATGTGAGGGAATTTAGTTATGTAACAGATGCCTGATTTTTTCCTGCTGGCTTTCTGTTAATGAGGACTGTTTGGTTTCATTCCACACCCATAAAACTCTGGTTGGATGTCAAAGTTAATTCGTTTCAATGATGATAGGATAAAGGAGGTACATTAAGCAATAAATTCCCTCTTACAAGCCTGCCTGAGCTCATGCCTCCTCTGTTGGCTCCCAACATATTTATAGTTCAGTGTCGTCTTCTACTTGGAGTGGTAGAGAAGGGTGGAGAGTAAATAAGAGGGGAGGGAGGAAGAGAAGGGGTGGGAGAGCTTTTTTTACTTGCATGTCCCTATTGTGTATACTCAAGAGAAGAGCAAACTCTTTCTGAAGGAGGCAAGGCTTGTTGGAGGTGAGTACCTCTGATACTCTTCCCTGGTTTACTTTATACAAATATCTGCTGGATACCTGAGAACATCTGAAGATAGAGAACTCTTTGTCCCAACACAGCAAAGGTAAGTGTTCCAGCTGTTATGTCTGTAGGGGTTGTGAATGCTCATTACTCTATCTTAGGGAGTACATCCATTTCTTCTCCAAAGTTGTCCTACACGTTCGTCTGCTCTTCAGCTTTCTAAGGGACTTTACTAGTGTTGAATGCACATCATCACTGTATAATCTTTATATTAGACTTTTCATTCAATTTATCTACATGCATGGACCTTTTTAATGTATATACAGAGGATTGGAAGAAGTATGAATGTGAACTTTGTCAGTTTTAGTGAGTGATGGTAGGATTTATGAAAAAATGCTGGTAGAGAACACTTCTATCACAACATACAACATTGTACACTCTATATGTTAATTGCAGTCATTGGGGAAATTAAAGAGCTACTTACATACAGGAATATGATATTCTCCGAACAGAATGTCATTAGTTGTCCAATATGAAGAACATCAGCTTTGCGTGCCATGGTCCAAGCTGACCACAAAGTTGTAGATGTAGACATTTGGTAAGGACCATGAGATCTGTGCTTGTATTATGTATTTCCCATACTAATCCAGCTGGGAAACTAAATATCAAAATGTTATTTAATTTGCAATCTGAGGAGGTCAGTTATTCCCCACACTAACAGATCCGGCTAGGGAACTAAATACCGACAATAAGAAACAATTATTGTTATGTTTTTAAATACATCTACACCAGGGTTGCATTTGATTACTGTAATATATACATATGTATACTTTAACATATAAAAGTAAGTGCACATTTGTTTTCCTTTCTGTAATTTCGCGTTTAGCCTACATTCTAATCTCCTTTGTTCTTAGTAGTTTATGCACATTAGTTAAATTCTAGGGAAATGGCCATTATGAAGGAATGTCTCCGAGTCTAATGAATATGAGCAGCAGATGAGAGCGCATGGGAAAGAGGTCAGCAGGCTGCACGTTAGTAAATAGCACAGAGCTCATTGAGCGCTGCCTTGGTCTCTATATAGCAGACTCCTATGTTTAGCTGGCCAATTGCGTGTTGTGGGTATGTATGAAGACCAACACATGGATAAATACTGGCAGGATATCTTCAATCTGGCAGCATAATATGCTAATGAATTTCTAGGGCTGTGATAAAATATGACAAGCCCTTATGTTCACAATGTAATTGATAAGAGAGGCAGCAATGAGAGTGACTACATCTCATCTTGTGATTTAAAGTATTCTAAAACTCATTCACAAATATAAATACTAAAATACTGCTTCTCTAGTGCCTTTCCATAGTCAGCTAGAAACACACATGTATCTGAATGACAATGATTGAGTAACTGTATTGGTAATGTCAAGAAAGACAGGTATCTAGTTCATCACCTTGGGGTGTCTAAAACCTATTCTTCAGAAGCCTCAATCTTTATCTACATACCAGTCTAACTGCCTTTCCACTGGAGACATCAAGTCCTTCTTTTGCTGGCAGGATAACTGGGTAGCCCAGCATTCCATTGAACATATAAACCACAATGTAATATCAGCATGCTCTTAATCATCCCCATAAGGTAGGGTGCAATTTACATTTAATGTGATTATTAATATTATTAGTCCATATAAACATAGTAACCCATGACTGAGCAATGATCATTGGATTGCTGGAATGAATGCAGTGATTTTAGACTCACTCCTTCTGACTTACAGTTAACTTAGGACCTTGTAACCTAGGGAAACACTGAAGATAATGCAGCGCTTGAGATAAATCAGCATAACATGTCAGGAGTGATAGACTTTAGAATACAACCATGGCACCATGCGCTGGAACATTCATCCAGCTGGGAATGCTGGCACTTGTGGTTCCATAGCAGCTAGATGGAGACTGGGGGCACTATATTTATAGGAGAATCCTGTACATATATGTAGAGGTGTAGGATATGTAAGGATGGCTTCCTTAGCAATGTTGGATATGAATGTAAAAGAAATATTTTACATGCTGAGGGCAGGAGCAATAGAAGTTGGATGAATGTGAGATGAGTTTGTAGAGCGCACAGTGCGCACAGCAGATCACACAGCTCCAGTGCTGCGCTCTCCATAGCTCTCAGATCATCAGCGCTCTCCAAGGTGCTGAAGGGAAGATCACTGCATTGTCATACATCATGCCCAGACTGCCGAGGGGAGCAAAGCACAAGAGGGGTATGTAGCCCATATTTAAGCCGCAGATGGCCATCTGTTTCCATCCTTTGTCAGGCTGTGCTTGGATAATGGCTGAGTTTATGAAAAGCTTAGTTTATGATGCATGCTATAGCACTTCACATTAGCTTTGAATAAAAATGGATATTTTCTGAATAGACTTGTCTTATAAAAGCCTTGATCCATGATCGGTAAAGAGCCCAAAGTACTTGTGGTGAACTTGCTTGCAGCCTGTTATCCCCAGGTTATTTTGATGGTAATGAGTCAGAAATTCATAGGGATGGTGGTGACTTTATATATGTAAGATAGTATTTAGCTTTAATATTAAACCCATTTCTATTATTTCAGCTTGTGTGCAAAAATGTTTCTCTCATGTTAGAAATATCATGTATTTTTAAAAAATATAGTAGTTGGTTATATTAGTGAATATCAAAATTTGATACGCTTTTACACATTAGACATTCTTATTTCTATATATTGTTACAGATAATGCAGAATAACTTTATAACCATGTTAGTAAATTCTGCAGTTTAATGACTTGCATGCCTATTATTTGAGCATCCAAGAAAATAGTTATGATTTGGAAGCAGTCTCTATGATCATTTATATAATTTATTAAATAGGCACAACCACATCAATGGGCAAATTGCATTATTTCATCTGCTAGAGAGTCCCCAAAGGAAATTGCCTATGATTTTCATGAAAAGACTTTATATAACGGTTTTAAAACTAATGGCACCTATATGATATGATTCTTCCCATACATGTCTACATCAAATGAGAGCTCAGCACTCAGCCCCTGAGATCTGTTTTTACTAAAATGTTGTCATGCAGCTCCCATGTGTTTTGTACTCACAGGACTCTTGAATATTGGAGTCCAGGATTATAGAAAATAACTTATATAACTATTGAAAACAACTTTGTTCCCTGAGCTCAGTGCACCTTCTTGATGTGTTTTGCACAGAATTAAAATTGGTTTTCTATGTTTTCATTTTCATTGTTCTATAACCTGGGGGGATTTTGCAGCAAGTTCAGTTTTTAAAGATTTTTGAAGGAACATACTACTATATGTTTCTGCCTATTAGAGCCCAATAAAGCCATGACAGATGGATTGTCCTTGTGTGAATGAGATAACTCCAACTGATGTAAACAACACATGTAGAATATAACTTTGAAATCTGGAAGGTATAGAATAAATACAATAAACATAAGATATATATATATATATATATATATATATATATATACACATAAATTAATTGGGAAAGGGCCATCATAATTTTAGAACTAGTGACTGTGTTGCTAGGTGTTCATTTTTTAAGTCATTGCATGCTTGACTCAATAAATTATTGGACAATGTTATGCATTATGCATATGTATCATATGGTTGCCCACAGATTTGATGCGGTTGATTTCTAGATGTTCTGCTGAAAATTATTTAACGGTTCAAGTTATGGAAACTGAAGCAATATATTTAATACAAAAAGTGAGTCATAGTCCATAATAACCAGCCAGTTTCCTTGTTTTATTTCCCTGAAATTGGTGGCTAGAGGCAGCAACCACAATTTTGATGTGGTTTTCTCTCCTAGACTGCTCATATATTTTCCCAGTGGACCTTGTTCCTAGAGACTGGTATACTTCAAACTACAACAGATGAAATAAAAGTGTAACTAGCTCTGTTCTTACAGGTGGTTTTAGGGCTAATATTCTCTTGCACCCCTCTGTGTGTAAATGTGTAGACTTATTTCTGATGCAGATATATTCAAGATGTATCTAAAAACTGAAGAGCACACAATTCATACACTGTGCGAGTCTTGGCATCAGTTGTGAATTGCCTTTTTTTTACTTCTGCAGCAAGCAGACGGAAGCAGATTCTTAAGTATTCAGGTTAACAAGAATGCCAGCAATACCGCAGTTGCACTATTTTCATTGCTGAATCCTAAATACAGTAAAGTAGGTAGGAAATTGTCATTTTTGTTCCAGACCCCTAATCACAAAACTGGGCAATGTTTTGACATAGTTTGTCATTTTTTTATTTTTTATAAACATTTCCAATGTAAATGAGCATTATTTACTAACTACAGATCAGCAAGAAGCTTGTATTGTACACAAATATAGAACATGCTGAATAGTTGGTGCATGGTTTATGAGATAATGGTTCCAGAATGTTCAGGTTTAATCTAAGCTGTAGGAGATACTGTAGAATGTGCATTTACAATGAACATAGAACAGCCAGTTTGCTTAGTTACCAATAACACATGGATTTTGCTACAGAATGTTGTCTTTCTTGTTACCAAGTATAAAATTAGCAACATGAGTCATCTAGTCCATGTAAACTATGGTAAATTGCTATGGGATCTCAGAATTATTTTGCTCTCTGACTTGTTTCATTGTGTCACCCCCAGTGAAATAAATTTGAAGGAGCGTTGGCAGTCATGAATCATATTACAATAGTGTATGAGGAGGAATGAGTGCTTAGTCAATGAATGAAATGATGAAGGACCTTGGTTTTATTCTAGAGAGTGACCAAGTGCTTGAAGATGAGCACCATCCAGAGTACTATTTGTCCTTTAGTACAATAGGGAGTGTTTTATAGACAACTTTTAGTTGATGTCATATTTTATATTGCATGGATGATTTACCTAGCACCTGTTACCTACTTGAGCCACATGCAATGTTTAGAAGCACCATTTGTAACTTTAGAAAAAGGGTCACATTTTGGTTTCTGCCCATAGAAAATCCAGACACGTGAGATTTCATATCAAAGACCAGTTATCTTTGCAAGCCATATGAGTAGGGATGAACGAGCGGGATTTTTAAATTCGATCTAGCAGCGAATCGGGCCTTTCTTGCTTACCGAACATGTAACCGAGAAAAGTCTGAATACTGAATAAATATTGGACTATTAACTGGTCTCTTCCCAAGAGGTCACAAGTATTTGAAAATTTGGGAAGCGATCAATAATTTTTGGTAACTCTTAACATATCCATATAGAAAAAAGTATGGTGTGTGTGTGGAAACAGACATCAAGGAGAGAAAGCACACCGAGTCCCAGAGATGCTGAAGACCAAATTGAAGAAGATGATTTCATAACAGTCATTGACAGATACGAACTTATATAAATGAAGATTCTCTGTATAACAAATTATTCTGCTAGGGCATAATAGAAATATGTAACTGACTATATATATATATATAAATAATATTATTACATAATTCTCAGTTTTAAAAAAAAAGGTTTAGTCTTTAGGAGCACAGCTTTTTCAATTAGGCTGATTTACTATTACTTAAGGAATATAGGCTGATCACACTGCAATGTCAATGATCGCATTGAAAGGGTTATTGAATGAATGTGGTAAAGCTCCGGCAATTTCAGCATATCAGTCACATGAAAGCAAACATTCTATTTTTTTCCTATAATTAAATAAAAATGCAAACAGTAAAGCAGTTATACCTGGTAAAGCTTAGTTAGTGCCACACCATAATTTGAATAAATAGGTATATGTACAGAAGAGAAGAATGAAAGCTGGGTTTTTTTTTTTTTTTTGGCAAAGTAAGTTTGTATTGCAATGATTTGTTACATACAATTCTTAAAATGTACAAAGCTAGAATAGGTCTTGACCCATTAGCGTCATGGGTGTAATCAGACCAATAGACTAGACAACTGTGTTCCCTGACTAGGTAGAATAATAAGGAGTTCAATGAGTAGAAGCTTAACGTCTCTTGGCCCGACGCGTTTCACCCTTGTTGGCTTCCTCAGGGGATGTATAGAGATCGCTAATTGACATGCTGAATACACAAAATACATATAGATATATGTATATAGAAGGTGTCATTAGTGGTTGATGCATAAATGCAGTATTCAAATCACTTAACATCAAAATTATTGTCAAGTAAAAGAATATATGTATATTGATAAATGTTATTTATATTGACTTTTCAAGATAAGTGGATGAGAGCATTTTATTCTAAAAATAAATAATAGCACGATATCTATCAATATAACTCCTTACCTATAATGGAATATCTAAAATATATTGAAGTATTTTACTTACTATTAGTCGTTTAACCCCGGATGTATGTCAGGGATGGTGGAATTGCAGTAAAAAGGTGAAGAGTCTCTTCCTAGAAAGTGAGAAAGTTGGTGTATGTTTAAACAATGGGCATATATGAAATTGATGAGTAGTGAATATGAATGCTTGTTTTAAAGGTAATAATACATATTTAAATAAGTGGTCCAGAATAAAGTTATTATATATAAATATATATATATATTATTACCTTTAAAACAATCATTCATATTCACTATCCATCATTTTCATATATGCCCATTATTTAAACAAACAGCAACTTTCTTACTAGCTAGGCATTGAGTAATCATCATTATACTACTAATCCACCATCCCTGACATACATCCCTGGTTGAACAACTAATAGTAAGTAAAATACTTCAATATATTTCAGATATTCTAATATAGGTAAGGAGTTATATTGATAGATATCATGCTATGATTTGTTTTTAGAATATAATGCTCTCATCCAATTATCTTGAAAAGTCAATAAAAATACCTTTATCAATATACATAAATTCTTTTACTTTACAATAATTTTGATGGTATCTGATTTGAATACTGCATTTATGCATCAACGACTTATGACACCTTGTATATCTATATGTATTTTGTGTATTCAGCATGCCAATTAGCGATCTCAATACATCACCTGAGGAAGCTGTTGAGGGCGAAACGCGTCGGGACAAGAAATGTTAAGCTTCTACTCATTGAACTCCCTATTATTGAACCTAGTCAGGGAACATAATTGTCTAGTCTATTGGTCTGATTACACCAATGACGCTAATGGGTCAAAACCTATTCTACCTTTGCACATTTTAAGAATTGTATGTGACAAGTCATTACAATACAAACTTACTTTGCCAAAAAAAAACCCAGCTTTCACTCTTTTCTTCTGTACATATTCTTATACATGATTGACAGAACTCTTTGCAAATTTTTAACAAATTTACTAAGCTCACAAGGGGGATAATTCACTTTGCTAAGTGAACAGCCTTAACTCCTTAAGTAAATCAAACCCATTCTTTTAAAACTAGGTTGTCAGTAGTTGTCAGTAAAACAGTGGTTGACAGTAAATCAGTAGAACCCAGCACATAGGTAATGTGTCCTAAATACACATATATTTTAAAGTGCACCATTATTTAAGATATTTTTAACACCATTACATGCCATCTTTTTTCTACCTGCTTCAAGCCAAGCTCTAAGCAGATATAAAAGTTACAAATGAACGCAGCTCTGTATATATAAATACATTATTATATTTATTTTTTTTAATCAGGAATCTTGGAGATCAGAGTTTAACCTGGTACCAGCCTCTGGCATTCCATGTAAGCAGGGATGGAGTGTGAATGAAACAAGAAGCACATTAAGTCAATAAGTTCATGTGCTGACAAGAAACTTGATGTTAGGGAGAGAACACAGCATGACAGATATATAGGCCCCACACTACCCTTTTTATTCTTTCCATTCTGTCCAGTTATATATAGCCTAGGGCAGGCCAAAAATGGCCTGGGCCTAGAAAAAGTGGGAAAAATTATATTGCTCACTAGACTAGAGGACATTTAGTGCCATAGAAAATGTAAATGAGTAAATTTTTGTTTTTCATTCTTTAATGGGCTATTTTATAATAATTTCAGATTTTTGTCTGTAGTTCTGCTTTATTAATCAGCTCAAAAAAATAATGTTGTGTTATTTGCTGGCTTACCTGTCCCATACTTTATGATTATCTTTGCTACAGTCACTACAGTACTGTACAGATACATATACTAGTGAAATTGAGACTGTATCGCCCAGTCTGCTATTGTCAAATGCCATAGCCTGCTATTGGCTAATATTGCAAAATGAAGGAGAGTGGGGGTGGAGCAGCAGCTCTTCAACTGTTTCTTATAGACCATGTGGAAGAACTATGTATCAGACTATCTGTCTGTGGCCACTCCTACATTTTTCTCTGTAATCTTTTATCTTCTAATCTAAGTTATTTTTGTTTCTGTGTTTACAAATATTGTTAACGTACCACTTTTGTGTAGCAAACCACATTCTGGAAAAAGAGTATATCATGCATTTTGGGTGCTTTATTGATGGAAGGTCCTATATCTGTACTGGTATACATGGACAAATTATTCATGCACTAAAAAAGAATTATTTCTTTCTTGGAGCCTTAACAATTATGTGTATCATTTTGGATACAGTGCATTCAGTATATAAAATATTAACATGCAATGTGTTATCATCTACAGTACTGTTAATACTTTTGAGAATTCTTGTTTCTGTCTCCTATTTCCAGTTATGAATAACAATTTAAATAGGGTCTATGCACAATATTTGTGAACCACAAGGTAAAGAGATCCCTGCTACATTTCTACTAGTCTGAAACCCCATCAACAAAAAGCATCTGTCCAGTCTAATGGGCACTCTGCTAATTGGTGTCACCATTGAAGCTAATAGGATGTGCAAAATAACACAGGGTAAAGTGTTCTTGTTTAATTCACTTACCACTAATGAAGATTTAAACTACCACCCTAATGAACATTGGACTATTGCCCATTCTGTATACCCAAGTAAAGCAGCAACCTGGCAGTGTGCAACATTTAGGTGAGTTTTAAATAATATGGATCTATACACTTACACCCGTTTTTCTATGGGGGTAGCATAATTCCTAAAGTGTTTGCTGGTATCTGTTTATGTGCTGAAAAAGAAAATAAAGAAAAAAATGCAATAGATTAGCTGTATATTGGGCAAAATCATAGGTAGACATACACAAGTAGCAAACTGTCACCAATTGCATGGAAATTTGAACAAAGTGGATTGGTTTACTCTTTGCTATTATTATTCATCAATTTATTTTCCGCTTCACGCATTTTTCTATGCTTTCAAAAAAACTAAGATGTTAACTGGTCATTTATTATGCTTATATTCTATATGGTTAATTTACTCATAAATATGACCCTGGAATGTTTTACATTATTCTATTGTGGATGCATTTCATGTACTAGACCATATTTCGCTCCTATATAGTAAATAATGGGTATCAGGATGCAATATTGTATTCAAACTGCTGGTGCCCACAAAATCGAGAGAAATTGGACAATTTACATTTGAATTGCAGGTATTTTTAATCATTTGATGATTACTATGTGTAATGAGGTTTTCCATCAGTTGCAGTTGCTGCCTTCTGTGTGAATTGAGTAGAATTCCAGCTGAACAAGGTGGAACATGCCTTGTTTTCCCCGACCAAATTATAGCATAGGTAGTGTGTTGTAATACTTGTTTCCATTTTGAAGTAGTGAACACAGTAAGTAAACATTATATAATGGGATCAGTGGCCAGACACATCCTCAAGGAAGCAGGCACTTTAAAATTGCTTGATGCTTACAGATGTATTGATTGAGGTATTAGAACTTAAATAAGATGTGTATCTGTAATGAAAAATGATGATCACTGAATGGCAGTGTTTTAAAGTGTACATTGTTCTCCTCCAGAATGGGAAAAGGGAGGGGATATACCAAATATTGCTAAGGATGTTTGCAGAGTATGACAAGGGACAATAAATGCAGGGGAAAATTGCGAAGGGTATATTAGTGAGCAGTATGTGCAGTAAGGATTGCGGAGAGAATGACGGGGCCAGTGTTTGTCGAAGAGCAGTGCAGAAGACAGTATTTGCAACAGAGAAGTGACAAGAGAGCAGTACATGTGGAAGGTATCACAAGGAACAATATATACAGGAAAGGATTATGGAGGGTATGATAGAGTGTAGTGTGCAAGGTAAATGAGTGCCGTGCCTGTTACAGGGTCAAGTGTGTGAAGGAGAGAGTGTAGAGGGGTGTGGTAGTGGGCAATATATACATTACAAGGGTGCAAGGGATATGATGGGGGGGGTGTACATAAGAAGTGCAGAGAGTATGGCAGGGGGTAATAGATGTAGAAGTGTAGTATGGAAGGGGTAGTATGTGAAGACTGGGGTACAACAGGTATGACAGAGGGTAAAATATTCACAATAGTTATGTTGGCTATAAAAGCTTTGGCTTTGGCCATAAGAAATCACCATGATATTGGGGGCACTGTGCTTGCCGGCTGTTTGCACACAAAAACTGCCTTTTTTCAGATAATGATTGTGCTGTTATCTCTGTTTCAGTGGTTACACTGTCTAATCTGCTGGCAGTATTAACAGAGGACAAAATATGTAGTAGTATAGTACAGAGGATATGACAGGGGTTAGTATGTGTAGGGGATGGTAGGTCAAAGGGCAATAAAAGGAGAGTGTGAAGGATCTACCAGGGGTATGTGCAGGAAAATAGTGTGGAGGTTATGATACAGGGCAATATATGTTGGAGGAGAATGCAGAGGATATGGCAGGGGATAGTATGTGTAGAAAGGGAGTATGTGGGGTGTGATAGTGGACAAAATTTGTAGAAATTATATAACTAATGGCTAATGTTGTTTATGATAACAACAGTAACAACAGTGTGGACATTTGTTATTTCGTTACTAATTGTTCACCGTAAAACAGAAAAAAGTGAGTAGGTTCTTAAATCATGTGTCCGCAGCATACACTTTTATTTTTTGTGGGTAGAGTACGGGATGGATTAGAACCTCTGCAACACATTGTACACCCACTGACACAATAGTTACTGGAACAGGAAAAGAAAGTAAATCTTCCCAGTGGGTAGAGATAGTTATAAATACTGGAGATGATTACTAACCCACCCAAACTCTATCCAGCAGATCCAAATGGCTTTATGCATACTTTAAATGAATACCGCTGTCAAAACTGAACATGAAGCCCTATTAAAGAGTACCAAAACACAGCACAGGGTTGTCAGACACCTGTATTCAAACAGGCAGCCTAAACATTTTACATATAAACATAACATCATCCAACTAACTACCCACAATAATATTTTGATCACATTTTTGGCATTCGATCCTCATAGGTAACACTTTACCAATGATTTCATATCATGTAACCATAGAAAGTGACAATGTCAGGTCATTGTGGTTTTAGCATTGTAGATAGCTTTGCAATATATTAAAGGCTCTGTGGTATTTGGCAGGCTTCTGTCAAATACAGTTTTGCTGTGCATTAGGCTTACCCAGTATATAAACATCGATGCATGCCTAAATATTTAAATGCAGGATAAAAAGTATCTTCCTGGTGTTGATCAATCTAGTGTTCTAAAGACCCTTAGGGCTTAATCTCGCCAGAAGTAATTTCATGCCGCTTGCTGTGCTTTGTAATGCAGACAAACTGCATGATATGCTGGAAAAAGCTTTTGTCTGTGAGCTTCTTTCTCACTGGTGGTATATTGTAGTGCTTTTCAGGGTTTTAGATATCATGCATGCTCCAGTTATTGAGTGTATGGGCCTGCAGTGACCCATACAAGTCAGATAAGTGGAGGTTCCAAAATGCATACTGTAATGCATCTGAAAACATAGAGAAATTGCATTTATATTTTATGTACATCGCAAGCTAACAGGAACATATTTGGCAAAAAACATTCCAAAGCAATTCTGTAAATTCCACATATACATGATGTAAGCAGAGTGCAACATCTGTGCACATTGTGGGGATATGATTTATGTGTCTGTTCTTAACCTATGCACCAATGTATTATAATTTAGCATATTTTTGCAGTAATTCATTTAGATCTTCTGTGTCTGTCTGCAATATTTATCTGTATGCAGTTTAGAACAATCTAATAGCAGCATTAAAAGAAAATTCTTTTGCATAGATTTAATGAAGAATTTGCTGCCAGTGATGATCTGCTAGCACGATCCAACATTAGGTAACAAAGCCAGGTGTTTGCTTACTGGTCAGCAAGCTGCAAAAACAAAAAGAATGTGGAAAAATGTGCAGAAGGCAAGAATGAGGAGAGTAACATCAACAAAAGAAAGGATTTTTGTCTTTTCAGTATGTATTACATTTTAAATTAAAATGATTATTACCTCTCAATGCTAAACTCCATAAAGATTTAAAAGGACTTAATACAACAATGTATGTATTTTACTGTTATACCTATGATGCCAGACAGAGATAGGAAGACCTGGGTGTGTGAGCCAGTCTGGCTCCAATGAAGTACACAATTTTACCAGCTTTAAACTCTTACCCTGCCTATCAAGGTAAAATGTCTTTAGGGTAATTATGCTCTTACTTTGGTCCCTTAAGTATGTGCAGTCAGGGCAGTGACCAATCTGTATTATTTAACAGGATTTAGTGCATTATAGTGAGTTTGAAAGTTTGGCTGTTCTATTTGTCATTAAACAGAACACAAACAGGATTACAAAATCTATAGGATTTTAACTGTATATTCACCTACCAACAAATCTTTCTCTTTTAAGGCAATCATTAATTTTAAGCTTCTGAAATGATTCAATACAAAGTTGTATTAATGCTGTATTAACACTAGCTAATTACAATGGAATATAAGGTGCTATTTATATGTGTTTTGTCTCAATGTAATTATATATTTGTATGCCTCAAAAATTGCAGTAACTAGGAGCAATTATCCAGCATCATCATTTCAGTATAACATCGTAAAATGTTTTCGGAAAATATATTCTCACCTGTTCCTGTGGAGCGAGAAGAGGAACCTTTAAACATAGGCATTGACAGCCATCATTTCTCAGATTTTCAAGTGTAAAAAATATAGCTGCTGCAAAATAAGCACATTCAAGTTTAAGAAAATCGGGGCACAATATTCCTTTTCCTCAATTCGAGAACTTGTGTGCAAAAGAAAACTTTAGTAAATTAAGCCCAATGTGTCTGTATCACCGTAATCTATAATATATAGTATATATATAATTTACCAAATAGAAACGTTATTTTTGATCTATAGTCTCATATTTTTCTCTTTGAATTGCTTCTGTTTAATCATGCTACTTTGTAAAACAGGATAATCAGAACATAAGTCTCACTTTTTCTTAATACCTTCATCACTAGGATAGATCCAGTACATTCATGGATAATTTAAAAATCTCCTCATTTTCAAGTAAACACATGCAATCAAAAATAAATACTTGGGAAACATAAAAGGCTTTGAATAAAAAAAATAACAAGCTGAATAAAAATAACATTTGCTTTGTTGCTTGAAAAAAGACATACAAAAAGCTGCCATTCTCCTTTATAAAGTATAAATAGAAGACACAAAATGTGACATATGCGACAAATATCAAAGATGTGCGGATATTAACCTTTAGGCTGCTGTATGATTTTTAAACTGGTTTAGGCTTATTTATGAATACTGGGATAACAGAAAATTTTGCAAATCACCAAACTTTGTGTTCATTTTTTAAACTGTTTAAGTGAAACATTTCAGCTGGAATCTGATTGCTAGCCGTGGGCAATATCCTTTTCTGCAACTTTAACTTAAATGGGCTTTAGTGTGTTTTTTTCTTCAACTTTCAAATTCATGCAATAATTTTTTCTCTGTTAACAATCTGCACTATGATCTACAATCTTAAATCTATTTGACAAACTTTGCATTATAAACATTCTTATAAACATTCTTATAAACACACAGGGATTCTTAATTACCCTGTGTCCCTTTATATATGTGTAAAAAAAAGGGCACTCTGCATACATAAATTACCATCAGCAAGCCCTCACAATTTATTGATGTATAACAGGCTTTGATTTGCCCATCCATTGTATTGTGTTAAAATGAAAAGAGTTGTAACTGGTGTTCGATTTCAGTGTCAGGATCCACATACACATTTTGAATTTCCTTAACAGATAGAACTGTTTATATGAAAATTCTAGCCTTGAATACTGGTGTTGAACATACCTGAACTATAGGATCTGTGTGCATTTAAATGCTGCAGGACAAGTTATTTGTCTTGTCTGGTGCAGAAAGTAGTACAAAATGACTAAAAGCTAGTATACCAATTACATCTGTCAGTCCTCGGCAGCCTTTATAAGGTTGCACTAATCATAAAACAGTTGATAACATAAAACAATATTTTTGCATTTTGTTATGACATTTGCCATAGCACATGCAAATACCATAAAATGTTTCAGGGCAGGTTCATACCTGCCTTGGGATCAAGTGATCCTGCGCTGCTCTCTACGACTGGCTAATTGCCAGTCACTCGACCACTCGCACTATATAGGACCTACATCTGCGCATTTGACAACTGGCACCAGTGAGTGGTACTGGTACTGTTCACTGCCCCCCCCCCCCTATTTATTCTCCCTGCTGCTTCAAGGAGATGCTACCATGTAGTTTTATGCAAGTAACAATGATTCCTGGTATGAGGAAACGGTAAACGCTCCACAACCTCACTGCAAGTGTGAAATTAGCCTTACTGTCATCTTTATACATTAAAGTCTAGTACTTGCCATAGATAAAGTACTAGCCATAGATATAGTATATTTTTATCTGAATTAAAAAAGATATAATTCAGTGAATACAATAGATACAATTATAAACATTAAAACATTATAACATTGCCTGCTTTATCCAAAAATGAAAAAAAAAAATGTTTTTGCTCGAACCATACTTTAGTTGCATTGATTACATTTGAGTAGGATTTTTATACCTGTTGAAAAATCCATTTCAAGGCTCTGTTGAACATCTGATTTCTACACCCTCTACCACCTAACCTCTACCTTAAGCCAAGCCACTTTACCAATTTTTGATTGAGCCGAATCATGCCTAGGTGCCTGTCAAAGACCACCGTATGTCAGAAATCATTTATAGCTAAATTACCAGCAGTTGATAACAGAAATTTTGGCATCTTTACCTGTTGAAATTTCTAAATAATAACATATGCACATGGGGCATATACTGTATATGAACTTGCCATTTTTAATTATTAAACAGAAAACTGTTCCAATAGTCACCCAGCTAGATCCAATTTAAGGTGAGAAATTGATGAAACCAGCTCATGCAGGAGGCAGAATGGTTATTGAAGATAATAGGTTGTCATGAAAAGTAGGTGAAGATTGAGAGCTATGCAGCTATCAATCAATCTAAATGAATCCGGTTACAGAATGAGCTATTGCTGCAGCAGCTTATGTGACCAATATGAAGAGTAGTAGCTGGGTCCCTAGCATGGACTTCCCCAGATTCCTTTTGGCATAAGCTATCCTTCTACATTTTTATGATGGAAGTCCGTAGGTGATTCATTTGGATTGGTGGCAGGCAGTTTCATCCCTTTTCTTGGATTTTAGGTTTTCTTTATTAGTGGGGCATACTAATTATTATTCCACGCCAAATTCTATTGCACAGGATCTAAACATGTATTTTGTATCGGAAAACGTTACTGCTGTTTTGTCCGCTATGCGTTAGAACACAAGCCAGAAAATTATGCTGCTAATACATTCCTAATAAAGGCCCCCGATGTGAATATGTATCCAGCAGGACGCTAGTTTGGGGTCCAATATCTCATTCATATAAACAATATTTTACATTTCTCTGCTTGTGAGGAAACTCATCTCCAGCTAGAAGAAAACTCATTCTGATGTGCTGCTCAAACCCATTCCCACCTAAGATTGAAACTCAGGCCAAAATATGTAGAACAAGAGCTGCAATGCCTGGCACTTCATTGCCCAATTTGTGAACACGTTGCAAGTAATGAATATTTGGAGCAGCTCTAACATGTGGTAGATTGGTAAAGTATTAGGAGAAATAAGTGACATGAAGAAGGCTGGTACAGTTTTATAGAGGCGAATAGTGATTTTTTTTGCATTTTATTGTCATTTTATAACACAAATAAAAGGAAACTATGTAGTTTCCTTTTTCTTTCCTCTGCTACTTTCATAGCATAACTATAAATTTCTGCTCATGAAATAAATATATAGTAAAAAAATATAACAATTTTTATTGAGTCTTTTTAATCTTCTTCTTGTTATACTGTGATTCTGTCAGGTTTTGCTAAATGTAGGTTTAAGCTACTTTGTCCTGTGGTGCAGTGCAGTAAGAATGTGAATTGAGGTGCTATTAAGAATGGAAGAATGCTTCCACAAGTAAGATGCTGAGATGTTGTAACGTGTGTTTTTGTTTACAGGCCCTAAAAAAAATCTAGCCCCACCATACATAATGGAGAAATCCTGCTATTTATTGTGGCCAATATGTTTAATACATAGCATGTGTCATTTGTATATTTTACTGCCAAGGGACTGTTCCTTTTTAAGATCAAAAGGAAAACTATCAAAGACCAGATACAAAATATTTACCTGTATGGTGAGAAAATATTTTGGTGACCAAAAGCCCGTACCTCATTCACTGTAAGTTTAATTTACTAAACAATTAACTAGTGAGGTTGCAGTGCCGCTCACTGCCGCCAGTTGTCAAATCTGCTGACACTCGTTCCAGCCATGGGGAGCTGCACAAAATAGGGGATGACAAGTAGTGAGCCTGTCCTAATTATAATTCTTTCCACGAGATTGGGTATTTATATAACAATAACTGAACCTCTTGACTAAGTTGGCATGCACTGGGATACAAAGTGAACATTTTATTATGTAAACAGCAACTAAGGTTTTTGTAAACCAATGTCTATAAATATTTTGTTAGTAATACTAGTTGGCCTGCTTTAAGTATTACCAACTGATACCCATACTGGATGGCCTGGTTTACTAAAATATTTGTAACTGGCACTCATAATAGATAGTGTGGTTCACTGAAGTATCAATAATTGTCACCCATTCTGGATGGTGGAGCTGTGACAAATATAATATTGACACTAGTTTATTAATCCAGTTATACTTCACACAGATCGATTTACCTTTCTGTAAACATATTATTCCTTGACACTTTGTTTAGACTCATTTAAACCCAGAATCGAACAAGGCAAACATTAATAACTAGATTGATATGTGACTAAATACAAACAATGTATAGAACCAAAATGGTGGTATAAATATCTGTTTCATGGGTCCAATGTGTTTGCATACTGCATTACATCTATTTCCTCTCATCTCTAAATTAGACCAATGGAAAAGTCAATCAGATGTGACTATGTGACACTAAAAATAAGAACAACAATAGCTGCTAGACCACATTTCCCAGCACTTCTGCATTATAGTAGAAACCATGTATCTACATAAGGAAAGGCAGTACTTAGTTACAGGAATTGGGTGTTGAGCAATGGTGGGGCTTTAGTCTGTTACCTTAGGTCTGAGTTGTATTGCCAAACACAGCTACTAGATAAGTTTTTTAATTTGTAAAGTTCAGTAATACATACAAAGTAATAATTATAAGCTAATACTACAATACCTCATTTACAATAATCAACATGATTGCTTTACTAATTTGCCTTGTTGCATTGTGGATTTAGTTGGGCTTTAATAAATAGAACTAAAGTGATACACACAAAACCATTTTGGCAAAAGTGCAATACTGAGTCAATTATACGTGAGCTAAAGGCAACACCGAAGCCTCTGAATACTAATATTGACAGGATTTATAGAAAGACACAAGTGACAGTCATCCTATAATTCTGTATGTAATGCAGTCCAAATAAATGATCCATTAGGTTTGTAACCCCATCAGGCTTGTTCCCCAGGTGAGTGGAACCTGCAAGATAAAACATTAAGGCTTTTATTTGTTTGCCAAAATCATAGAGAATTAGGACCCCATTACACCCATGGTAAAAAATGTGGGGTTGGCCACTCCTGGGCAGACAGCAAACTCCACCGGCAAACTGCACTGAAAGTAACCACATCTGAATGTGGCTGTGGCACAAATCTACAGGTATGGTTAGTGTTCCAATCTAATAAATTGTACCCACGGTCATGGGTTTGAGATTGTGCATCATCATATTGAATGTTGTAAAACTTAAGGTTTGCTGAAAAATGTCACCATTTGGTGAAGAGACATTTGTCTTTTTTTATTTTATTTTAGTTGAAATTTTTCAAATATATTTTACTAGAGATATTGCCAATTTCTGAAAGCAAAACTAAACCTGCAATTACTCACTTATTCAACTTTAGTTGCAAGGCACCTCCATCTTTCTTTTTCACTTCCCAAAGACGATCTTCGGCCACCTTTATTGCCACCTTGCCGAGATGACATAACCCTGCTCAGGCGAGCCGTAATTCATTTATTTCTGGCCCATGCACAGCTCAGAAAAATGTGACAGCTGGGTGGCAAGCAGGCAGTTATTGCAAAAGTGAAATCACCTGTCCCTTTCTACAATAAGCATATGCCTAAATTACAAACATTCAAAGTGGGACGTTAGGTAAAATAACATTATGAGGCAGCTCCACTGCCAGCAGTATCAGATTCAGTTATTATTTAAGGCCTGCACATGCTTTCTTAAAAAATGGACAATAATTATAACAATAAACAGGAATCAGGTAATGGAAACAGAGACCACATAATATTTTAGATTTCAGCACTGCCAGTTAAGTATAAAGTTATTATTTAGTTGGGCACACATTTTTATCAGCTGAAGTAATATCAATTCTTCAGTTTTCAGTAATTAACTGTGAAACTGCTCACTCGATCTCCAAAATTCTTTGATCAAAGAAGTGGAAGAAACGTGTAGTGTCACAAAACGGAAATGAAAATTGGCATAATAAGAGAATAACTTTACACTACAGTGTTTCCGTTCCTTTGCAGTTTGATTAGCTTCATCCCATTGAGTACTGTTTATTCACTCAGGCTTAAATTTGGAATACTTTTTTTCTGGGGCATAATCCTGGCCCTATACTAACTTACACCATATCTATTCACAATTTTTTATTGTCCTGCACACAAAAAAACAACAGTTACAGTAGCTTGATTTGATTCCCGAATTACTATAGATCCAAGTTAATTATGTTTTTTTTCATTCAATCAATTTGTTACTGTCATTTTTAGATTTAGTGTAGTATTTTTAGAAGCAGGCCAGCAAAAGTTGAACTTGATAGGTATGTATATGTTTATAGCCTAACTGCACCCTAATCCAACAAGGTGTTTTGTGCTCACTTTCCCTAAACACTCCATATGCACTGGGTAATCCTACCCTAAGAAAAGGCCCAAAGGCAGTACTCACTCTCTTCATACTCCAGAAATGCACTGTTAAATCACATCCTAAAAAAGGTCCAAAAGCAGTACTCATCCTCATCATGCTTTAGTGCTGCACTTCTGTAATAATGAACTTGCATTCACCTCCAGTCCTAGTTTTTGGGATGAATGATGTCCAACATTATTCCACTCACTTCAAGTAAGCCAGGGGCTCACACACACGGGACCTGATTTATTAAAGTTGTGGAGAAGATAGGCTATCAAAGGTGTGCCTTAGTCATCCAGGCAACCTGCAATGGATTTCTTAAAGATTATCTGCTATTAGTTTGCAAATGTTTTCAATCCTAGACCATATTCATTCCAGGTTTACTGGATCACCCCAATTCACCTTTGATAGTCTATCTTCTTCAATCTTGGAGAGCTCTTTGTGTACAGCAGACCTATGCTGAGAAAAGCACCCCTGTCCTCACATTGCACTATACTTTGGAATAAACTTGTACCTGGGCTTCTAACCTTGCAGTTTTACACTTCAATCTCATGTTCACATAATTGCCTCACAAACCAAGTGACCTTGAGAATCCTTTGTTGAGTATAAGCTGCTTACCCAAAGTGCAAACACGCTACATTATAATTGCCTAAATTACCAATAATAGGAGGAGCCAAGGGTACCCGTACAATCTACTTTTCAGCTGAAATCCAGACTCATCACCAAGGAAAGCAAATCTTTTGGTCCTACAAATGTCTATAATTTTAAGCTGTTACCAGAACAGAAATGTTAGGATGTAACCAGGACAGTACATATTTCCTTCACATTTCAGAAAATATGTCCACTTATTGTTGTTTTTAGTAATCAATGAGAAATCTCTCCAATAGGATACAGATGGCAAAAAACGGACAGGGGTTTGGGTCAATTAGAAACAATGAAATGTTTGTCTTTTTGCTGCATCCCAGAGCTTTCATGTAGCGTGGTTGGAGAACAAAAAAAGTTTAGAACCATGTTCCTCTTTTAAACTCGGACATACTTTGTCTTCTTGGTTAGATGCCCTTATAATTGAGATGTTATCTCTGGAGCTATTGATTCAATATGCTATTTATATTCATCCTGTTATCTCTCACTTTGGTCAAGGTGTTTTAATTCTGTGCATGTCTCTATCGGTATAAAGACCTCAGCAGGTCATTCACAAGTTATATGTGACCTTTCACCTAATAAAATACTTTTTCCATTACTACAATATAAAATATGGAAAATAAGTAAGTAACAAATTTGCTTTTACAAATAAGGTCTACGTCAAGAAACTATATTCTGCAAGTGCGTCATTGCAGAACTGTCACTTTATACAGATGATATTAGCACAGTCTTACCATGTGAAGAAAAGAGAAGACACTCACATCATCATGAAGATGAATGGGTAATAGGAAGGTGTGAGAGGCAGAAGGGGCAAGTTGAATCTTGAATTTTTATGCTGAAGACAAGAATTACATTATAGAGGATCCTAGATTTTGGGATACATAAGTGTAGGTAGATGAAAGTATTTTAAAAATGATATTTTAGTGGCTGATTAACAAAAGAAAATTAGGTAACATATCAGGTGTATTGACATATAAAAGCTAAAGCAGAGTACAAAAATCTTTGAGATTTTAACAAAGCCATTATAAACAGAAAAATAATGAATTACATGTTTATATGTATTACAAACTGATAAATGTAGAGGGCAGTTTGTATGCACTGCATTGTGACAGGAAAAAGCCAATTATGTCCCTTAGAAAAAAAAAAAATTCTTTACTATTTTAACCAATCAGAATGATCTAATTTCATATTTGCAGCTTATTGTTTACAAAGTTATGAATGGGAGTCATTATTATTACTCTTAAAGCAGCTTTCTCGGTTATTAAAGAATACCAAAAGGCACTTATTAACCTACCTATGAGACTTGACACCTTTTGTGAAATCTTTGCCCCCATTTATTGTTCCTTCCCTCCAGCCTCTATGTCATTGCAGGAATCATAGGGTTTTATAAGCGACATAAGGTTCAGCTCTCTTTTTACTGCTAGCCATAGTCTCCACAAAAGAAAGCAAAGGTGAATATAATGTTTATTAATTTATTTATCTCCCAGCAGTAAGGGGGGGTAAATCTTCCAATGGGGACACCTGTTCAGGAGACAACTGTTAAGGAGGGAAATTGCCTTCTATTTAGGAGACTTCCTCTAACACTCTTTGAGATGGCAAGGGAAGGGAAGTTATCCTAATTGTACTTAGACACCACACATTGATTTGAAGCATATGCGGTGTATTCTTCCATATCCATCTAATCGTTGACCAGACATCCACGGCTCCCGCACAGAGAGGACATAAATGCATGAAATGAAGACACTTTGGATTTGCAGTCATTATTAAGGTGTAGTTCACCTGGCTGGGGCCCTGTAAAAAAGGCCTGTACACTATCAGGTGCACTCTCAGTTTAACATAACTAAAATAGTGATTTTATATTGGATTATACATAACATGAATGTAACGTAATTCCTGTAAGACAATAGGGAGACACACTGCCACTTGCTGCATAGGTATATAAACCTGTACAGAGATATCATAATATAATACCAGTGAATCATTACATTCAATCCCTATATGCTATTCCCTGGATATAGAAAGCAGCAGATTATATAGAGTAACATAGCACACTTCAATAAAAGAAATAACATAGAAATAGTTGTATCATTTCCAGTGAATGATTTGGTACAGTCCCAATGCATTTTATATATATATATATATATATATATATATATATATATATATATATATAATTTCACTGTTTTAATACCCAGGGCCCAATTCATATGTTATTATCCCCTAAACCAGGAATTTGTGCCCCCCCCACCCCCAGTAGCATTAAGGATACAAAGGGGTAAAGCTAACATTCAGTGCTGCCTGTCAAATTTTGCTGCCTGAATATTTATTATTATTATCTAGTATTTTTTTAACACCAACATATTACACAGGACTTTAAAGAGTCCATAGTCATGTCATTAACACAGTCTAAGGTCAGTTTTGGGGGAAGCCAATTAACCTAACTGCATGTTTTTGGAATGTGGGAGGAAGTACCCTGAGGAAATCCACTCAAACTCGGGGAGAACCTGAAAATTCCATGCAGCTTTGAACCTGTAAACTAGCACTGCAAAGGCCAGAGTGCTAACCACAGAGCCACCGTGCTTCCAATTTCTGAACCAAAATTTAGAAACTACACTACATGTACCACACAATGCATCCTGTCAGTTATAGGCATCCCTAACGTTCAAACTCCAATTATTGTGCAATGGATACTTCCAAAGGAATGCCTGCCATCATTACAATGGCATCCTAAGCTACAGCCTAAGTTCACTTAATGAGAAATCCTACCCCGAATATACCTACACAATCCAAAGCATGGCTACGCATGCACTTTAACATAGTCAGAAGAGGTTAACTATATTTTGCAGCATGTGGTGATGGAGAGCTTTCTATAGACACTTTCTCCAGTGCCCTTTTTTCTACCAGGGAATATGTATCAGCTCCATCTGTAAACAGAGTCTAACTACCATACAAGCTTGGAGAATTCTTCCTAGCGCTGGTCATTATTTCCTAGGAACTGGCTTATATATTTGCATCCTGTGAAAGCCTGTGGGAGCAAACCAGGAACTGTTATATAAAAAAATTAGACCTAGCTATGTTAGCTAGAAATACCGGTACTCGATGATGCGATGAAACTCCCTTATGTATCTGATGGAGTCCTGTGTTGCTAAAATTGTCAGCAAGATCCACTTGTATATTGTCTATGCAAATGCTTTCTGCAGGATTCTCAGTGTGAGTGAGCTGGGGAGGAAAGCAATAGCCTATTATTATGGAAAACTGTCTCTGAAGTGTTCTGTCATGGTCTTAATGCACCTGTGTGCGTTTCAAGGTAGAAAAAAAAAATCTTCTCTTTAGTGCTGTGCTTTCAGTTATTTGGAGTTGTGTGTATGTTATATTAAACTGAAGCACATTTTTTAACCTGTATGTCAACATATATGTGTTCAATTATAAATATAGGGGACTTGGGCTTCTTCGTTGATGTTAAAACAAACCCTCTCCTCTCATCTAACAGACATACCTTAATAAAAGTTCTGCCTGTATAATCTGCAATATGGTGTGCATTGGAAACACTGACTGCTGCTCATCCAGGTTCTATGCAAGTTGCACTTTGTTAATGCTTCAAAAATTTATGACAATGTTACATGAAATATTTCAAGCAGTAGCCTCCATCAACCAAGACTTTACTACAGACCCCACTAGAAAGGGTACATTACCTATTTTTCCTTACCTTCCCAGTCCCCTTTATTTTGTTTCTTTTATTTTCATACACAAATTTACAAATAAAAATAGTAGTTGCCTGGCTATGTGAGACATTTGGATAGTACTGGATCCTGGAAGGTAAGTATTTAATACATTTTATTATTATTATTATTATTAATATTATTAAACAGGATTTATATAGCGCCAACATATTACGCAGCGCTGTACATTAAATAGGGATAGCAAATGACAGACTAATACAGACAGTGATACAGGAGGAGAGGACCCTGCCCCGAAGAGCTTACAATCTAGTAGGTGGCTCTTTTAAATGAGCAGAAAGTAGGAGCAAGCCGAATAGGACGAGGAAGACCATTCCAGAGAGTTGGAGCAGCTCTAGAGAAGTCTTGTATTCGTGCGTGTGATGAGGTTATGAGTGAGGAAGTCATTAGTAGGTCATTGGAGGAATGGAGAGAGCGGCAAGGGGAGTATTTTTTAACCATTTACATAATTATTTATTGTTGGCAAGGTGTATGTGAACTTACTATCATACCCATGTGCATGGTGAACTAGTTTTAATTACCAAAGAACCAGTTTACCATGGAAAGGTTGCCATCCTGTTTACCAACCACCTTATGACTACCAAGCTCCAAAGTTTAGGGAGGGAACTTCCATGCTCTTAAAAATACCCCCAGTATTAAAAGACATAAGCGCTTGTTTCGATGGTGTGCAGGTACCCACTCTAACTGACGAGCAGGTAGAGTTCCTTAACGCTGACATTACAGAAAAGGAATTGCGAGGCGCCATCTCCTCTCTAGTAAATGGTAAGGCCCCTGGTCCTGACGGGCTGACAGCGGAATATTATAAAATACTTCAGGAAGATATTGCAGAGGATTTAGGCAATGTCTATAAAATAATGTGGCACACAGGAACATACCTCCCCTCAGGCAAAGAGGCTTATATTAAAGTTCTTCCAAAACCTGGCAAAGATCCCCAACAGCCAGCGTCCTATCGACCAATTTCACTAATAAACTTGGATGCTAAACTACTTTCCAAAATCTTGGCTGACAGACTGGAGCGTTACCTACCGAGTATTATTTCACCTACGCAGGTAGGATTTGTCAAAGGGAGATCAGCAGTTACCAACATACGTAGGGTGCTTTCAGTTCTGGAATATGCTAAATGTCACCCACAATTAGACCTGGCTATAATAAGTATTGATGCTGAAAAAGCGTTTGATAACGTGCACATCCCATGGTTGTTCAAAGTGCTTAATAGAATTGGTATAAGAGGACCTTTCTATGATTTATTAGGAGCCATGTATTCTGATCCCCAAGCTCGGATAAATACACCGGGCTTAATATCCCATACCATACCATTGGGCCGAGGCACAAGGCAAGGCTGCCCTCTCTCGCCACTATTGTTTAATTTGGCAATTGAACCCCTGTTACGTTATATAGAAAACACAACCTCGCTTCACGGGATAACAATACATGATACAGAAATAAGGGCTGCATTTTTCGCAGATGATATTTTACTGTTCACTTCCAACCCCACAGCAGACATTAATACTATTCAACATATATTAACCCTCTTTGGAGAAGTAGCAGGCTTGAAAATCAATTTCTCAAAGAGTGAGATACTTCCCCTGACTAATATCAGAGACAGGATATCAACCTCACCTTTAATGGTTGTCAAAGACAATATTAAATATTTGGGGATACATATAGGCAGGTCCCTCACGTCTCTATATAAACTCAACTACCCGCCTATATTTCAAAAAATACAAAACGAACTAAGAATGTGGAAGAGGCTGCCATTGTCATTCATGGAGCGCTTGCCACCTTGTCAAGATGGTATCTTTTCCACGTTTATTGTATCCGCTACAAACCATACCACTTCTATTGAAGCATGCTGACATAAAAGCTCTAAATGAGTTCTTTTCCGACATACTATGACATAGAGATGACATGGAAATAGAAAAAAAAAATAAAGAAATAGGATGCTAGTTTACCGGAACAGAAAAGTTTCCCTTCCTCCCTTCCCACCCCGAGTTTTGGCTGTTTTTATTTTGGTTCAATGGTTTATGAACCTGTGTTCTTTTTTATTTTTTTTTTATTTTTGAGTATTGTTTGGCAAAAGGAAAATTTTAGAAAATGGAGGACACAGTCAGACATGACGTGATTTTGTTAATCAGTTTAATTCTTATACAACAAGGAACGGGCACACACGATGTTATACCACTGTACTGTGTCGCACTGTTGATACTTGCTATGATTTTTGTATACTGCTGATGTTTTTTTTTTTTTCTACGGCCCGATCTTTGTAACACTAATCTTGAGCCTGGTATTGTTTGTTCTCTTTTACTCTGACTTAGTATTGTTCTGATGATATTTTGGTTATTATTTTGTACATTGTCTTTTCTGTGTCTATAAATAAAGTTTATAGAAAAAAAAAGGACATACACATGGGTACCCATATAATAAGGGGACTGCACACTTGAGGTCCCCGTTTTATGGGCATGCCCACCCGGCATACCAAATATGTTGTTGATATGATAGCGAAAGGAAGCACACAATTTTGTTTATTATTTCCTTTTTTAAACCTAACCATAAAGGTGCTTAATCTATGTTGAAAATGCGTAAGAAAATATGTAAGGAAGGAAACACTCACATTATTTTAAACAGGGTGATAGCTACAGTAAAGACCATGAGCTACTGAACAACCAATGTTACTCAATGTCAAGAAATTTAATTTTAGGCAAATATTAGGTGAATGTTTATTAATTTGGCTTGAATAGTGAAATGTTATCCAAGGACTTTTAGGTGAATATCAGGCAAAATAACTATGATATGCTTTGTATATAATTCTTTGACAGGATTCACACATTTCTGCAGTGGTGTGTCTATAATGTTCCTTGGTGCATTGGATTTGCACACCAAGGCACTATGGCTACACAGCTCCAGCACTGTGCCCCCCACACTTGTAATACAGAGTATTGTGTTCATTTTATTGAGCCATCCTAAATTTGCAAATAAAAAAATTGTGCATCAACGAACTGCACAAGAAAAGTGTCTACCTGGTCTTAATATTTAACCTGTGCCTAAATCGTAAACCTTAATCTAAACCCTAAATATTACTCCATAACCAATACGATACTAAAGCAATACTTTGCATGTCTGTAGTGGTACTTAACATTTTAATTTCATATAAGGAATTTATTTTCTGTTCTGCAAGAATTTTTTTTTACTGTCTGTTTTTACATATTACATGTGATAGAAACTGCCATGTAATATTATACAGTGCATGGTAATATCATATTCCAATAAAAAAAACGTTTTGTTTTGCAGCTTCCAAAAATCCAGATGGAGACTGGACATGCCACTTCAGAGATGCCTGAGAATTAAGATGTTAACTGTCTATAAATGAACTGTTATTAGAAGCCTTTCTGACATATCAACAGACTTGAGGTTTGTTTGGATTTACTGTTACCTGGGAAACCTCAGAATTATAGGCCGTGCTCACAGTAAGATTCCTGAAAATAAGACCAAAGCATGAAATAGGTGAAGTCAAGCTAAGTTTATCTGAGATCCCGAGCCAGTTTTCCACATCAGAAAAAATTGTAGCAGGGCTCATTAAACAACCAAGGAATCTTCTTGTTTTGCAAACTCAGTTTCAGAAATACTCAGATTGTCCCTGTTATATTTAGAGGAAACTGTCATAACCGTCATAACAAATTCACTAGTTCCTCTCAGACTGTGAAAAGCACTGTCATGGAGGAATATGAAGTCAGTGTCAAACAGCTGCAACCGAATGTTATATCGGTACGCCTCTACAAGCGAAAGGTTGGTGGCCTCGGGTTCCTCGTCAAGCAAAGAAGGAACAAGCCCCCTGTGATCATTTCTGATTTAATTCGAGGTGGGGCGGCAGAGCAAAGTGGGCTGGTGCAAGTAGGTGACATAATATTAGCAGTGAATGACAGGCCACTTGTAGATGCCAGCTATGAAAATGCCTTGGAAATATTGCGCAGTATCCCCTCTGAGACATTTGTCATACTCATCCTCAGAGGTCCTGAGGGCTTCACAACCCACCTGGAGACCACATTTACTGGAGATGGAACAGCTAAGACTGTTAGAGTTACTAGACCTTTGTGCCCTAAGTCTAAGTCAAGTGATCTATCCAGTCAGAGCCTGTGTAGCAAAGAGCAGCAAAACATGGTGGACAGTGCCACAAGCTCGGCTGGCTCTTCTTGGCAAGAAGTTCACCAGCTTCTGCATCTAAATGGGCTTGATGAAGTCAAAGGAGATGACATTAGCATAAGTCCTTGCCTTAATGGTGGAGCAGAAAGCAACGACATTCTGAAAGAGATTGAACCAGTAGTAAATCTGTTACAGAAAGCACGGAAGGAGTTTAACGGAGATGGTCATCACCAAGTGGAAAAGAAAGACGCAGAAGTTCAAGTTGAAGGGTAAGGAAGTTTTCACATTAAAGAAATGTAATGTGACCAGTTTTTAATAATGACATTTCAAGCAAAATAACTACAGTTTATTCTGGTTCCATAGAATGTGATTATGGTATATGGATTTAACACAAGGAATTGTACTTTAGGCTATAAAACCTGTGAAAAGTAATCAGTTTTGTACTTGACAGCATTTCCTCAAGAGCTTGATAAAAGTCAGCAAGGATTCAGGTTATTATTGTATCATATTGGCTGGAGTTCCCTATCCCCCTTAGCATGCTCTCTTCCCATCCATTGTGATATAAAAAGAAACAGTCAGCCCTAACTGGATGTGTTTTTAGTCTTAGGATGGAGATGAAATCTCAGATGAGCATATTTATTTGTTAGTCTGATTAAATGTGACTACTGAATCTTCAACTGAGAATTCCAGTGTTATGACTATTTAATTCATTTTATTCTTCAGAAAACAGGTATAGTAAATCAATAATGTAATCAATATATTTTTAATACAATATTCAAACCTACATTAAAAATTATACAGTCCTAGGAAGAGAGAATTAAAAGACTGAATGCACAATCACCAGACGTTTCCCATGGTAATACCATGCTAGGAAAAAAAAAGCAGTACAGCGCAGGCAGAAAACTGGGTAAGGATGGGATAAGAGAGGAGTTGTGCTGTAGAGCGGTGGTCCCCAACCTTTCTGACAGCAGGGCCCGGTAGCATAGAATAAAATTTTGCCATGGCCCGGTATATGTACAGCTTACACTACTCTGCTCTTCTCAGCAGCTCGGCCTCCTGTCAGCACACTAGCTGGGAATAGCAGAGTAGTGTAAGAGAGTTGGTGTGCTGTCGGAGCTGCTGGGAATGGCAGAGAAGTATAAGCCTTACATACATTGCTCCGCCATTTTCAGCAGCTCCTGTGTAAGCAGTGTGAGGATAGCCACCCGCGCTCCCACAGGTTGTCACACTTTCTTTAGAGCAGTGTAAGGAGGGCCGCCAGCAGCGGGAGTGCTGACACCTCTGTCATTTGCGGCCCCCAAATCACCAGCCATGGACCGGCAGTGGTCTGCGGGCCGGGGGTAGGGGACCATTGCTGTACAGGACAGGCAGAGGGGAGCAAAACATCAGGAGTGGGGAGAGACATGTGTTCCAACAGTTGTTGACGCTAATTAGTACCTGTCTACTATAATAAAGATCTATTTAAAATTGGCTCCGACACTCAGCCTCTGGGAAACCAGTTGTTGCAAGGACCCTAATGCAGAAGGTCTCATCTTTTTCATATATTTCTCAATCAGGTCTAGTAAAACTTTACCCAAAGTAACCCTTATGATAAAATAGGATGAGGAATTAGGGGGATCTTTTTAATATGTTAAATTTTGGAAAGGTTTTAGCTTTATAAAACACAACACTATATGTACCTATTTATTGTTCCTTGTGCTTCTGAGGATCCCGAACATAGGCCACTATGCAAAACATTTATAATGAAAACTGTTTATTTACTTTGAAATCTATATGAAGTATTACCTAATAAATCTAAACTAAAACAGAAGAAAACATATCTTCTTTTATCTTTGATGCTATCAACCAAATTAAGTGAGCTCTTGCAAATGCCTAGATTTGAGCTTTAAAGCAGTTAAAAACCATATAAAGGTTAATTAAAAAAATAATGGTTATCATACAAGACAAATTTCTGTCACTTTGCTAGCATATATCTAACTAGATCCAACATCCATCAACTTACTGTCCATCTGATGAGAACACGAAGGAATGAGAATTGCAGTCCCTGTTTTCCTTTTAAGCCTCTCCTTTTTCTCCATCCTTCTCTCCCTGTCCCTCCAGCTTTTTCTCCTTTGCTCTTCAATCTCTTCTTTACCTTCTTACTATTCTCAGACAAAGTGTTAGCGCTATGTTCTTTGTACAGAAAGGAATATGTAATAGAAAAGCTTTTTTTTAATATTTTGTTTTTTAATAGATTGATGCCCTTCGTTAAGACTGCCACTTTTGACCCAGTAGTAAAAGCATAATATGTGGATACAAGGACTGTGAAATAAGTGGGCTCTTTATATAGTGAGTAGGTTTTGGTTCAACTTAACAATACATTTTAGGTTCCTCCCACAATTAGTACTCTGTGGCCATGCCCACCATTCAGTGCTGTTGTTTTTAAGGAAACCTTAAAAACGAGTGCCTGAAATAAAATCCCTTGCAAACATGAAGATTACGAAATTATTTAGCAAAGTCCAACTACACTATATCAACTGGTATTCCACTGTCTACCTGTTTACTTACTTCCTCATAAAAAGAGAGTAAATTTGTTTGACAACTTCGGTCTTTCTTGAAGCCATGCTGACTATCACTTATAATATTATTTTCTAGCATAAAGTCCTCTATGTGGTTCTTTATCAAACTCTCTAGGCCTTTTCCAACTATGGATGTTAAACTAACTACTAGATTGTAAGCTCTTCGGGGCAGGGTCCTCTCCTCCTGTATCACTGTCTGTATTAGTCTGTCATTTGCAATCCCTATTTAATGTACAGCGCTGCGTAATATGTTGGCGCTATATAAATCCTGTTTATTAATAATAATAATAATAATAATAATAACTGGTCTGTAGTTACCTGTTAATGACTTTGCTCGCTTTTTGAAGATAGGAACCACATTGGCCTTACGATAATCCATTGGTACCATGCCAGTGACTAAAGAGTCTCTAAAAATTAGAATTAAGGGCTTTGAAATAACTGATAATCCATATTCTTTAACGTTTTCAAACAATAAGGTAATCCTTCTATTTTTGGACTGCCCTTTGCTTGTTTTCATTGCTTTTTTGACAGCATCTGTGAGCCATGGGGAGAACTTGCAAACTCCATGCATATGGAGTCCTGCCTGAGATTCGAACCTGGGAGCTAGCGCTGCTGCAGGCCCAAGTGGTAGCCTCTGAGCCAAAATGCTTCCCTTATGACAGATAATATATATATAAGCAAACAGAATATGTTTCAGCTATAAACGTTCACAACAGAGGCATACAAAAGCATTCTTACGCTTTCGGCTCAAAAGTGTTGTCGACTTTAACTAAACAAATTGTAAAAACTGCACTGTTCTGCTAGGCTTCTATAGTTCTTTGCGCAAGCATTTGTGAATGCCTTGCAGGGGCAGCCTCTCAGCACTTCTGGGCTTCTAGTCTGGGTGAACTGTCACAAAGCTTTCTCAAGGCCTGTGGAGATATAATCTGGGGTTGCTTCATTTGGTTACAATTTTCCTGAATCAGATAATATTTGAGTGGCCTTTTTATTTTCCTAATGTTAATAAAATTTAGCTCCAGGTACCAAGGTACACAGCAGGCATGTTCCTATAGGCTTGTGTAAAATTACAACAAATCACGAATACTCCCACTGGCCCTATATAACATAAGCATAGCATATACTCTGTAAGAAGACCTCTTCTGCGGTCACAGTAACAGATAAAAGTGGTAGGTGAAAACACATTACATTATATATGGGTTGATACAGACTTAGCACTTTAACTCAAAACTTGTATTTTCACAACTCCCAGTGATTATTACTAATACTTTACCTAATTTGTGAAGGTTGTTTATTTGCACAAAACAAATAACCAAGCACTTTTACTGAACAAATCATTATGCAAATTATTCATAAATATAACACCAATGGTATTTATTGACTGTGGTCTTAAGGTCCACTTTATGTGATTGCCGAGTCTTTCTATGTTGGACTGAAGCAGGGGGAGGATGAATTTGGGAGGTAGAATGAGATAACTTAACCCATAGTTGGGATTCTTAACCCATAGTTGTATCAGTCTGAATAGTTATTTCAACTCTTAAAAATAGCAGTTTAGAACATTTAATAAAGTGCACCAAATGTGATAATGAATTTGATATTTCAAAAATGTCAGATCATTTTTTTAACAAGTGAGCAGTCATGAATTGGGTGTAAGTGGTTAAAATGCTCATCATTACTAGTCATCTAATAAAGTCTACAGCTATACTGGCAACTTTAACCCCCTGCTACCTGGAGAAATATTGCTAGTTTCAAATGAGACAGTAATCAACATCTGTGAAATCTCCCTGTAGTGAGTAAATACACTCTTCTGGATTTAGCTTAAAGATAATTCCTATTTCTCCATAGGAAAGTCGTTTTACTAATTATGTTAAAATTATATCTAAAACCAAAAAAAAACAAAAATTAATTTTTTTTTTCAGTTTACCAGCTCTTGCTACTTACCAGTATTAGTGGCTGCATTTGTTTATGTCATTTAGCTTTTTCTTTTTCATTTCACGTCACCTACCAATAACACACTTGATGTCCTAAGGTGTTTAAAGCAACAGCTGCATTTTCATTTTAGGATAGGACTACAGAACATCTCTGCTTCTTTTCTTCACCATAACATAGGGGTGGACAGAGATAGCAAGGGACAATAGAACTATTGAGAGTCAGCAGAGGCAGAGAACACAGGAACTTATCAGTTTACAAGCTTTTTTCTCAGGACCCATAGGTAATTGTTTGCACTTACAGATATAAGAACATGTTTTGTATGGTATGTGTAAAGAACATGTAAACCCATTAGTACCACTTGATGCATAAATGCATAAAAATAATAATGCATTAACTGACACATTTCAGTTATACAAATTACTTATTTTTCCTTTTCTCTGTAATAACGTGATCCTTCCCCGTGTCCTTCCACTGGACTATCCAATATATGGGCATGTTTGCAGAGCTTCATTCCTATTTCTCTTCTTCAAATTTATTACACTGCAGTGTTTGAAATGCACAGCCTCAGCAGACAGATGAAAGGCACATGACCAAACAGACTGGCAATAGAAGAATGGAGGATTGTCTGAATACCATTGCCAATTTCAAATAGGAAGTAGTAGTAACTGGCAGGTGCACTGAGTAATTATTATGTATTCATTTATTTTAATGAGAAGAAGAGCAAACATTGTTATGGAAAAATGTTTCCGAGCTTCTGGTAAATAAACTGACACTTTAACAGACCAAAAGGCAGCAAATAAAGAAGTTGTCGAAAGAATTTAAGTTTAGCTATAGGGTTTACATACACTTTAAAAGGGAGCAGATAATTTAAGTTCATTGTTAGAATTTGCATACACTTTAAAAGATAAATACTGTCGGTATGAAAAAAAAAATCTGCTGTGTGCTCGGTGAGGTGATAAAGAAGCTACCGTGTAACCAACCATATCCTATTAATGTTTTCAACCAATAACACAAGTCAAATTATTTGGTACAGAAAAGGGCAACAAATCTCATTGTTGCCATCATCATAGAGAATCGTGTGCACAGTGACAGTCACCTCTAGGTGCTCCGCCACTTTGTAACAATGATGTGTGAACTCCCCTCTGTTAAGTATTAGTTCCAATTAAGCAAGTTTTTATCCCCCCAAGGAAACACTGTGATGTCTCGCAGTATGTTACCACAGAAAAAAAAAAACAGGATATCACAGATCAGAGCTAAGAGCTAAACCACACAGCAAGATGACACTTAATACAGCCAGATAAGTGCTAATATAGATACGCAGCCTGTGGTGATGGCTGAGTTAATTGTTTAACATGTCACCAAACCGCACATCATGACAGCAGCTACTAAATATTTAATTGCTTGCTTTATTGTATTAAGTGAGCTTTGGGAAAAAATTGAAGCAAGAATATTGCCTCGGAGCTTGTAGCTATTATACATTACAGTATTGTAAGCAAACATAGAGATGTATTCGCAGGAGGGTCAAGGCTTTTATTCATCTGCCACAAACTTAACTATGCTAAGGAAATGAGTGCAACTGTGGTTACTTTAAACTCCCAGTTATGTACAGGTGGAAAAATAGGCAAGAATTTGTTTTACCTATGGCTCGATAATTAAAGTGATTCTTCGTTTTAATGTATTAAAGTAAAACTAAACTAAGAGCTAATTGACAAAAGGGACATGCAAAGTATATTTTGCAAAAAAAGCCCGGGCTCCTGTTGGCTTTTTGTTCAAGTGTAGTGTAGAGCTTGGCTCTGTGTGTGGTACCACTGCCTACAAAGCCACCCGGGACAGCCGCACGTAATATCATTAATGGCCATCCAATGGCTGAAGAGGATCATCATAGACTGAGAAGGCTCTGTGGGGTCAACAGCCAAGATGGCAGCTTCCTAGGATGCAGCGGTAACAGAATTCAGGAACTATTATTGCTGCACGATGCCTGCAGACAGCTAAGTCTATGCCATGATCAGTGGGTATGCTGTACATACTTGCTAAATATAGCAGAAACTCACTACCCACCAATGAGTTCAGATGTGCTTTATGTGAGGATTCATCACTCCTTTTGTAAATATGGGTGGCAAAACTAAACTCTTTCATCATCCTTCTGTTACAATGCTGGATCAGACACCACTTTCCTTTACCTGTATATACAGTGGTACCTTGGTATAAGTCCTTAATCCATTCCAGATCCTTGGACTTATACCAAACAAGACTAATACCAAACAAGTTTTTCGCACAAGAAATAAAAGGAAAATGATTAATCCTTTCCCATGAAAAAAAATCCTGATGGGGCTGTAAGAAATAATGAAAACACTGCTTAACACTAAAATACATAAATACAAAAGCAATTAGATGAAAGCAATTAAAATTTTACCTCACTTTACCTTGCTGAGAAGAGTTGAGTGCCTACTAGGATGGTGCTGAGAAGGGAGGAGGAGGAGATGTTCTGTAGGTCACAGAGAGTTATAGCGGGGGTTGTTCACTGAATGGTAGCAAATGGCTCACTGACACCCGTGGGCAGTCGTGGCATTGTTTCGAGAGAGGTAAATAAGGGTAGCGCAAGGTGTTATGACTCAATTTGACTTATACAAGTTCTAGCACAAAGGTTGTATACCAAGCAAAGGTTGTATACCAGGCAAAATTTTTCAAGTTGAACTTATTCCAAAGCAGACATATACCAAGTTACCACTGTATTAGCAAACTCATTAACAAGAACAATTTGGTACAGATACTTTCAGTTAAAGAATATTTAAAGATCCGAAGGAACTGAAGATATAGAATTGTATAAAATCTAAAATAAATAGACCCCCTGTTTGACACATAAACACATTACACATTTGTGGAAGACAGTAAGTTCCCAATGATAGTAGCTAAAGAAGCACAAGCTTTTTTTTACCCCCACACACATTTCTAAATGTATTTGGTTGTGTTCTTACTATAGCCTGTGATACCATGTATATTATTGTACACAATGACAAGAGGTCAGTGAGGGACAAGCCATATTCTGACTGTATCTACAGGAATGACAGGCATGAAGTATATTTTGATATGTATGAAGCTGTATGGTGAATCACACTTTTAAAACCAAAGCTAGGTACACACATCATCGCCTCAGTGCTGGTATCGGATGAGAATCTGGCCTGTGCACAGCGCTCAACTGACGTAATTCATGGATCCGTCATGACGGATCCACTCACAATGAACAATCATTATACAAGTAAAGATGAGAGAGTGCAGTGGGCTGTCACTTTATTGTCTCCCCTCTCTATACAGCAGAACAGCGCTGTGTGTACAGCGCTCGTCCAGTCTTTTTTCTTTGGAAAGGATTTTGAAAGATCCTTTCCAAGACAATTATTCAACGAGTATATGTATCTCTATAGAAAAATTGGCCTGATTTATTAAAGCTCTCCAAGACTGGAGAAAATAGACTATCATGGCAGAACCTAGGTGATTCAGCAAAACAGGAATGGATTTCCTAAAATCGTTAACTAGTCTATCTTCTTTGTTATTTAATCAGGCCCAATCTGTGTTTTCCAGATGTTACACATTTGCTTGGGAAATAAGTAGAAGTAATTAGCGTGTTTCCTGTACACCATTTAATGTGTCTGTACTCCTACATAGAAGTGTACAAACACGTACTGTACATGGTTCCTAAAGAACAAAGTTAGCATTTATATAAAGAAACGCGGCAGTTATCAAATAAAAGTATTTACTTGTAGGGGCCAGAATAAATCTCTCTAAAGTTAAACTGGCTAAAATGAAGGTCATGCTGTATTAAAGTGGCAGTTTACCAGTCTGGTGGGGAAGGGGATGTGTACACTTATCTCTATGAGCCAATAAGAAGCACAGAGACACTTCCATTTGTCCGCTTTTTGTAAATTTACTGTGTGACCTGATTTTTTAAAAGTTAACAATATTAACCACACACATGCTGCTTGAGTTTGTGAAGTAAGTCACAAAAGAAACAATGGCAGAGTTTAGACACTATGAACAACTGACAAATGTCTTCCCATTATTCCTCTTAGGGAGTCATCTACCTATCTGTAGCCAAACCAGACACAGCAGAAACCTCATTTCTTTTTCAATTCCTGATGCCGCTCCCTTGTAATCAGCAGTGGAAACACTAGATCTAGATTTCTCTGACATCTTTTCAAAAAGCTCTGTAGAGACAGAAGCTCTTTCTCTGTTTCTGAGTATTGCAAATTAATTTTCTACATGTCAACAACTAGACAATACAGTCTAATTTATACTATGCATTGCATTAATACAAGTGTTTTTCATTGCTGTAATAAATACCTGTGTCCATAGGATTCGATAGGCAAATCTGTCATGCTTTTGATATTTGTGTTTCCCTGAAATTATTCAGAAATATAGGTGCACTTGACCTACGTCAAGATGCTTTTGAATTTCCATAGAATTGCATGGGGAGAGAGGCAGTTCTGATGTGAGGAAGACCCACTGACCTTAAGTGTATCGGGTGCCATTTGGAAGGAACAAAAACAAAACACACAACAACTGCAGCTTACAAATTTCTGTGCATTGTGCATATACATTTAAACTGATATACATTAAAATTGCCCATTT
The DNA here is from genome assembly GCF_032062135.1 of Pyxicephalus adspersus. Lineage (NCBI taxonomy): Eukaryota > Metazoa > Chordata > Amphibia > Anura > Pyxicephalidae > Pyxicephalus > Pyxicephalus adspersus. Next base: position 57,504,994 of record NC_092863.1, on the reverse strand, counting down.
GCTTCATCTACTTTCAATGCACTGTTTACATCCACTGTTTTTGATAATTTCGTAAAGGAGTTTCCTGGTGACTTATGTCTCAAAAAATAATTTCAGTCAATGCTTTTTCAGACCAGGCCTGTAAATGCAATAGGTGAGTAATCACAATTCTAAGTTGCAGCTCACAGCAACAGTCAATAATCAAAGCAACAACATAAAGGAACACCAATGTAACTTTTAAATTTGATTTCATTAAAATCAAAAAATCTAAGTCAAGCCCCAATACAGAAACACTGAAACTATCATCTCTGCCAGTTGTAAATGTATTATTATTTTTGTTTTGTTTAGCAGCAAACACTTGCGTTTTTACATTTAATAAGTAAACTGTTACATACCACCACAAGATTTTCTGTTGGTTACAGATTCTCTTTAGGTCACTTTATTAATCAATCATTTTTAACAGCTTGTTGAGACACAGGCTCACAAAATACCTGCAGTGTGCTCTCCAGCACATTCTATATTTACTATATGTACTCAGCTTGGTTTCACTACTATAATAATTGCTTATCCTGGAAAAGATTCATCAATCAATGTAGACAAACACTTCAGGCAAATGTATGTTTCAAAAATATTCATGCTGTTGTGTTGTCATTGAATGTTAGTGTGAGAGGTTATGAGAAATGTGAGGAATATCAGCAGCTAACCTGACAGCTGTGAGAACCTGACTTTTTTCAAAGGATTCAGGATGATCCGTTGTCTATTGGATAGAGTTGATGTCTAGACAGGACTGGATTTCCAACGCTGGAGCCTGTAGGCATGCAAACTTTGGCAGCCAAAACAACAGTCACTTGTTTTACAGAACTTTTCCTTGTTTTATTAGTCCAAATCTGGTTTAGAATATTGTGATTACATGCAAATATGTTTATATGAAATGTCCAAAAATTATGACAGGAAATGGCTTTTTGCTTCTGCACCATAGACAACATAAAAATATAAAAGATTGCCCAAAATGTCTTATTTGTTTTGTAGGATTTATCTATGTTTATTCTAATGATGTTTAAATTTAGTTACTTTAAAAAAACACACTCCTAGGGCCTGATTTGTTAAAGCTGTCCAAGGCTGAAGACGATAGATACTTTTTCATCAGTGAAGCTGGGTGATCCAGCAAACTTGGAATAGATTTCTTCAAGGTCATTTGCTATCAAATGTATTGGATCCTAAACCAGATCCATTCCAGGTTTGCTGGATCACTCGGCTTCATTGATGAAAGTGTAACCTCTCGAGCCTTGAAGAGCTTTAATAAATCAGGTCCGTTGCACGTGAAGCTTTTTGGCTTTGGTTTTGATCAGAACTGATTTTTTTCATTTTTCAATGTCATACGTTATTTGATGAGGGGGCAGCTCATGTCAGAGGTCATTTTTCTCCTCCAACATATGCCTAATCCTGCCTATTTAGAACTTGTGTTCATCCTTTACCTGATCTTGTGCGATCATTAGGAATAATTATATTGACTTTTTAGTGAGATTCATAATCTTTTGGTATTGTAACAAAGGATCTGTAGCCATGGGTAATGTACGAACAGGGGCCTTGTCTGTGTAAATCAGTAAATCTGATTGTGGTATAGAAGAAGCTTTCCCATTGAAAGCAGGAAGATAGATGTTATGGGTGACATCCAGTAATAGGATGACAACACTTATATCACTGTGTCTCATCACTGTAATATTGTTGTCACCATATGCACATATGCAGAGTGCTGCCATGATTTTTTTTAATCTCTGAATTTATACCCCATCCCAGCAATGTAATGCGCTCCTGTGACATTGCCCAAGAGTAAGAAGCCAAGTGGTGCACACATGTTGAGGTATAGTCAACTAAAAGTAAGATTAGTATTTATTTAAAAATCACTGTAAATTTTTCTAAATATTACTAAACTACTAAAAAAGTAGGGATTCATTTAAACTTTTTAACGTGAAACCATCAACATATATAAACTACTGTAGCATACATAGATGCACTTTGTAGCTTGTTCTCGTCACGTTTAACCGTTTGCTTTTTTTTTTTTTTATACAAGATGCAAAGTTTAACATGGAAATACTTTAGCAAATCTGATGTTTATTAAATACACATTCCATTTAATGTCATAGGTAAGAGAGACAGACATAAGAAAAACAGCACTTTAGCAATTGACACTCCCAGAACTCCTTGACCTATGATCCATGATAAAAAATGCATACATGCATCAAATTATAACCAGACATTTGTGATTAGATAATCATAGCGTGTGAAATTGTGCTATATTCCTGCTAACGTCTTTTTATAAAAGCAGTGGGTGTTGAGTTGTGTCACAACCTCAAAAAAATGTGGAAGTTCAGTGGAGCGCCAATGGCAAAAGCAATTAGTTCCAATACAGGTGTGAATAATAACAGCCCTGTCAAGGTGGGAGCATTTGTCTTTATCTGGGTTTAGTAAGGGCAACTCAGGCGAGACTTTAATGTAAAGCTTAAGGGATAGAAAGTGAAATATTTTTGACCATAAGATTCTGATCATTTTAAAGAATCAGGCGGTGAATAAGAAAGCCAATGTGATCTCATTGCCTCTAAATTAAGAGGACTGAGTAGAGTAGAATTTTTAGAGTTTATGAAGAAAGGGGGTACTATCCCCTAAGGCACTATCGCAGAGTAATTTTTCGAATCATTCCCAATGGAAAATTAATTTTGTTAATTAAAGGAGTCAGTTGTTTGCTATAAGCTGCTGTCAGCTTGAATTTTCTTGATCGGTTCTCCCTAGATTTCATGTTTCTTAACTTGCTTCTGTCATTCCTTCCATTCCTCAAGCCCTCCAAGCTTAGTGTTTAAATGAGATACCCCTTGCGTAGGCTTAAGGGGAGAAAAGGGTACTGGTGTCAGGGGTATTGAAGAATTCTTTTAGGTAATGGTGCAATAATAATTTGTTGTCCATTTTTACATAAAATGTGTGTTATTATGCATTATGGGATTCCAGAACTTCCAAAAAAATAGCTAGGATTTGTATAAAAGCTATTGTGAAAAAAGCTTGTTATTGACATTATTAGAGTGTGGAATTTGGTTTAGAATAGCTGAGTAGGCTGAATAGGCTTGGTAATTTTGTATGTTTTCTTTTATTCATAAAATGAAGGTATGATGTTTGGGTTTGAGTAGCTTGTGTGCTTTATATTTAAATCTATGGGAGCATGGTCTGTTTTTAAGAACCTAATTAGAATTTAAGTTCAGAAAGGGCAACTGATTCAAGATCCCCTAAATGTAACATTGTTCCTTATGAAATGATTCTTAATATTTGCTACGTTTGCTCTGAACCATATCCGTTCATCAATAGGTGAGTTATGCGAGTTTTGCAAATTCACCAAATATTAGTTTCAACATGGTCAACACTTTCTTTCTATGTCATTAATGTTTGTTGATGATTGTCTTAGATGCTGTGCCATTAAAGCCACTAGAAATAGACTGGAAGCTTAATTTCAAAGGAGATTTTAGAGATAGTGGATTCTGACAAGTAAATCTTGCAGGAGTTAAAATGTGTCAAAGTGAGTTTTAGTGCCGTTTAAGGCATCACTCACCCTAGCTTTGCTGAGAGCAGGATCTGTTGCTGTGTGGCTACAAGAAGTCATGTACTGCTAGTCCTCTGATCTACGAGGCCTGATATCTAGGATGCCTGAAAGTCCCACACCACAAGGACCTTGTCCACACCAATGTGTAAATTGTGTGTATCTTGTAATGGGAAAATGAATACTGGTGATCAGGGGTTGCTTTTGCCTGGTTGCTCAATTGAAAAATGCAGCCAACAGTTTTTTTTTTCCTCTCTGTCTCATTTACTGATTCGGGCAATTGCTGTACCAATCTCATCTCACCTCTAGTGTATTTTTGCTCCTGGAAACCATCAGAGATCTCTTTATCTCTGATCATTTTGCAAACAAGCATCGTTTATCCAATAAAGGTATAATTTACCCTCTGATTATTCCCTGAACATTAATCTGCCTTGAGGAAACCACTGCTTAGTTTGCTAAGCCTCTATAATTACATATGATTAGTTGCCAGAACAATTTTTAATACAGTATTTAAACTGCTTTAAAATCACTGCTGGATATTGTTTTGAAGCCCAGCTTTTTTTTCCCATGGTAATATATTTTTTTAATAAATGTTAATATGACTGAGAGTACGAACACCTTTGTCAATCGCTAAATTTGTCCTATTATAGACTGCCCTGTCCTTAGATTAATAATTAGTAAGTACATCCCAGACTGTATGGAAAAGAAATATCTTTCTTTAAATGTGCTGCCCAAAACAACCTCGCAAAAAATCTATTTAAATGATTGGTGTATAAAGAACCAGCATTACCTAAAGGGAAGAATATTATTAGTATAGTATTAATTAGTATTATTTATACTAATAGTTCTGTCAGAACAGCATCTAATACAGTACAATATATGAAGGTAAAAAAAGAGAATGATAGGGGAGTATTAATAAAATCCTCTGCAGGTGGGACAATAATATTTAAATGGCTAACAAAGATGCAATTCTCTGTTAGTAAGGGACAAAACTTGCAGAAAAGCTATAAGGATAGTGAAAAAAATAGGTAAAATTGTTAAAAAAAAATTTACAACATGAGACAACAGGTGATTTTACTAGCAACAATTGGAAAGCAATTTCTTGGAAGTACCGTAATTGTTGTGGTTTCACTTGGCTAACATTCACAATATGTGAAAACAGGCACATTTTAGGCAACAATGGTATAAGTAGGTTATACTAACCTTTGGCAAATTCTTCTGGAAATCTTTTCTATGTGCCTGGCTTGGTTCACTCTCACTCAATGTTCTCACTCAAAAGATTCTCTTACCACATATGAGCAACCATTTACTTAAATAGATCTGTCCACAGGGGTCTGCATAGGGGTTAGAAGCACAAGCTAACTAGAATAAAGTTGGAAAAAGAAGACTGTCCAGCACCTGGCATGCAGCACATTTGTAGATTCAAGATTTGTAGCAGGAAGTGTCAATAATAATTGTATCCTGGGTAGAAAATGAACTGCAACAGGATGGAGGCTCACCAAGGATAACTACTTTGTGAATGCATTTATTCTTTAAATTCAATTTTGAATTTTTGAAAATGGATTGTACAACAGTTTTGTTTCTCATGTATCCAACCGTGGTAAATATAACAATTGCCTGTTTTACATTAGGTACAAATTCAGTTGACTTGTATGTTTTTCTTTCAGCAAATCACAGAAAGCAGCAGGGAATGACCCAGCCTTAAATGATGTGTGGAGGAATAACAACAACATGCCTGTGGTACTAAACAACCCATACCTGGAATGTGATCAGGTATGCCAAAGCTTTGCTGAAAAAGCCAACCTGTTGTTTTAGCATATCACCCTTAGCAGCTTGTTTGCTTGTCATATTAAATCAGATTGTCAGATGATGTGCCTTTACAATCTGTGGATTTGTCATGTATTAATTATTCAGTGCAGTTATCCTGAGGGTAAATTGTCATAGAGTATTGACTAAAAGCCCAGTCTGCCAGGATTTTCCTAGCATCACATCACACTATTGATGTATAAAACCATAATATGTAGAGATCTGTCACAATAAACCTATTTAGATTAATCTCTCAAAATACAGTAGATACAAGTTGTGGACTATACTGATTAGTATAGTCTACTAGGCACCTTTGGCAAAGAATAAAGTGTATTATAAAGGTCTCTGTTGGAAATTTTTTGCAAGTGGAAAATGTCTAATTTAAAAGTTAGTATTGCTACTTGTACACATAAGTGTTTCAAATGTGTTTTTATACATGCTGGGAAGTACTATTCAGGTGAAGGGCTGTCCAAATTCAGTCCCCAAGGACCAGAAACGGTAGTTTTTTTTATTTTTTGACTCTGACTAAATATACTGTTTGGTAGAGAAAAACTATAGTGCAGGCGTTCCCTCCAGGACTGGAGTTGGACAGCCATGGTTTAGTATATTACATAGATTCTCATGTATGTTAGTGAACACGGTGAAACTGTGTCCACCTATTAATAAGAATCTCATTAGTGCATGTTATCGTCCTAAAAAAATGAAAGAAAGTTTCTATATATATTTAATAACTTATTAGCCATAATTGTTCAACACACATGTAAGACTTTTTCAACACAACTTTACTGCTCCTTTGTAGGCCAATGAGGTATGAGAAGCACAGGCTGTTCATTGCAAAGTAAATTCTAGTAAATAAACTGATTGAGCAATCATGGACCACTGTGTTTAGCAATTGGAGTCCATAAGTACTGAAAAATACAGAAACCTGGCTAAAACTAAGGATTTCTATAGCAAACAGATGTGTTAAAATTTATCAAATGGAAGCTTATTTGTACTAATATGGTAAATTCTGGCAGACTGGTTTTACAGGTACATACATTCAGAATGTTCATTGCTTGGCCTGAAATAGAGCACAAATGAAGCAAGATGTGGAATGGAGAGATTTCCCAGGGGTGACAGGGATTTCCTACAACTATCCTAGCACATGCAGATTATGGGATTCCCCTGCCATATTTAGCTGGTATTTCTCTCCCATTAGTCTTCAGGGTCATGTTAATCCATTTTACTGTGCCACCCCCATACACACACAAAACAGAGATTAATCTGCTTTTAACTTAGATTTCTGACATAAATGGAGGATTTCCCTTCCAGCCTGCTGCTGATCCACACTGAAATGCCCATCCCCCTAAAAGCAGACTGAAATCCTAATCTGTGATTCTCAGCTATGACGATCATTTTGTGTCATCTTGTATAGAGCAGTGTCTAAGGTTCACAGCAGGTTCTGTGAATAGATCGAATGTGGAGGCGCGTGCCTCTGCAGATTTTAAAGGGCTACTGTAACCAAATGCCATGCTTTATGTCAAGAAAGGTTGTAATAACATTCACAAATATGTAAAAAGTTCAAGAGATTATCAGGTAAGAAGATTTAAAATAAGATGGTATAATGGGGAGTGATATTTCACAACGCCCGCTAATCCCAAATAAGAAAAATGCCAACTGTCATTGTATTGCTTCCAATGGTAGCTCACACAAAACAAGATATATATAAAGTTTTTTTTGTTTTGGAATACAGAAGATTTAAATACAGTTTCTAGGATTACGTTTTTCCTATCGTCATATACTATCTATCTACTATCTACTATCCATACTATCACATGTGTATCTATCTAAATTTTCAGTGATGATATATTAACAAGGAGTTCCAATGTTTGTATTATTTTTATTATTACTGTACAGTATTTATAGCGGCCAACATAATATGCAGCTCTGTATAAAGTCTATAGTCACATCACTAGCTGTCTCTCAATGGGGCTCACAATCTAATGTCCCTACCATAGGCATATATCTTTATACCAGTCTAAGGTCAATTTTGGAGTGGAGCCAATTAACTTAACTGAATGTTTTTGTATAGTGGAAGGAAACCCACGCAAATACAGGAGAACCTACAAACTCCATGCAGCTAGTGTCCTGGCTGAGATTTGAACCTAGAACCTAGCGCTGCAAAGGCCAGAGTGGTAAACACTAAGCCACCGTGCTGCCCCATTGGGCTAATTTAAGTTATGGCTTTGGCTTGCAGGGATGCTAGGGATGGTAGAGCTGGCACACAAGCACACACATAATCATGTTTCTGTCGGAACCAGTGCAAATTCTGTGCAAATAATGATGATTTGAGCCAATGAACATTTTGAAAGGTGTTTATTCTCCATCAGGGTTTCCAAAGTGACATTTCTCCCCCATTGGGGTAATGCTGAATAAGAAAAGATGAATAGTCACTTCAAGAGTTAACCAAGGAGGATAAAAAGTCCTCTCGAGTAGAACTTAAAATAAATAATATTATTATATTTTATTTCTATAAAATAAAAAAAGCATTGTATTTATATACAGCTAATATCAAATAAAACCATTATACATATAGCAATATACAGGCAAATGAAAGCATTAATTAGACATTTAACTGACATTAGGAGCTTTATTTTTTAAACAGGGAATTAGAAAATGGTGGAAATCTTCCAGGTCCATGTGTTTTATTTGCAGTGATTGATTCCCACCAGGGAATGTTTGAGGGAATGTCAGATTCACAGATTTATAAATAGAGCCTTGGAGTGTGTTAAATTTGACCCTTGAATGTTTTGGGTCAAATCTTGCTTAGAAGTGTTGAGATAATTTATACGATCCATTTATACCACCCAGCATGTTTTGGGGCATTGTTTACTGCTTCTTTAGGGGACAATATGTATAAAGTCTCGTAATATTTGTCATGCAGTGGAACTTCAGTACCTAAGCTGGTAAAACAATCATGCACTCTCACAAGGAGTTTAAAAAGGGCAAGGAGGAGCACTGTATCTCAAATGTAAATGAGTTTATAGCACAAATATAATTATATATATGGAAGAGTTTGCATGGTCTGAGTCTAAGCCTTACACATTGCTTAATAGAACTGGCTGTGATGTGAGATATATGCATGTTCCCGAGCATCCTCTCTAATAATGGCAGGATATCTGGACATAAGCTATGAATAAATAGAATGCTTTTATCTGATATATTCTATTTTTGATATAAAATAATTGTGTCTACTATATATTATAGACCAATATAAAGTCTCACTCTCAAGGATCTCAAGGATCTTTTTATCATCCTTGGTACTTTTAATATATCTAAAACAATGAATGTGGCCGCAGTAGGCTGTTCCCCAGAATGTTTTTACATGTATCACAAAAGTCACATCATTCACATGCTTTTCCCCAGTGTGACTTCTGCCCTAATTTTAGAGACAGGTCAAAAGATGTATATACACTCAGAGTCTAAAACACTACTTAAAGGAATCTATTATCCAAAGTGTAAAATTACATAAAGTATATAGAGAAGAATGCCAGCCAACCTATCACAAAATTGGTAATAAATGAGACAGGGTTCTTTTTTCTGATGTTTAACTCTGACGATTTATTTTAACTGCTGACATTTTTAGAAAGTATGCTGTTTTCTGATTACATTTTAATTTTAATTATTTTCCACTTCTGACTTGTTCCTCTATGTACCCCTGACCACCGACCCCCACCCCCACAATTTTGATAACAATAAATTGTTTCAAGGTTTTCTAATTAACTTAAAAAATGCTGTGCAATGACTAAAATGCAGAAGTTTGCAGCTAAGATGTTTTATGTGGGTTGTACTTTTCTCACAAATATGTAGGATCACAAACTCAGATTCCAAAATTATTCTCCAATGGCAAGTTTGCATAGCTATCTGTAAAAGTTATCAAGCACAAGGATAATAAACCGTATTTTGTAATTTAACTGGCATTTTTAAATCTAATTGCCAAAACAAGTCACCTTTTTTTTAAATAAAGAATATTATCATTTTTATCCTGGTGTGTTAAGGTGCGTACACACTTCCAATTTTTATCGTTCAAAACGAACGACGAACGATCGATTGGGCAAAAATCGTCCGTAAAAAAAGTAACCAACGACGCCGACGAACGAGGAAAGTCGCTGGAAACGAACGACCAGACCGGCGTCGGATTGGACGACGATCGTTGAACATCGTTCGTGTGTACGATCGTTTGTTGACCGTCCATGGTCTGAGCATGCGTAATGAACGAACGTTCGTTCACTTTCCTGTCGTGCACATAGTTCCTCTATTGCTCAAACGATCGTATCTATTGTGTGTAAAATATCTACGAACGATCGTGTCGTTATCTCTATGTGCAGGATCGGTGCTATACGATCGTTCATAGATATCGTGCAGGATCGTTCGTCGTTCGTTTTCCAACGATAATAATTGGAAGTGTGTACGTAGCTTTACTCTTGTGCACAGATAGATAGATAGATAGATAGATAGATAGATAGATAGACAGATAGATATCCTTTACAAAAACAATATGTCCCTTCTAAAAACAGTTTGTAAGTTATGCTTTTGGTCCTCCCAATTCCTTGCTGTAGAAGGAAAATTATCATGTTATGTTTTAGTATTCTTACTGTGAAAAGCATATTTAATCAAGTGCTATATTTCACTTATTTATAAGAGGGTCATAACGTTTATATGGATGTTTTTTTATGTATAAAGAAGCCATTTAGTGTATTCTTTGAGTAACTCATTACGAACTAAACACTCAGAAATGTGTGTATCATGGCCATTCTGTGCCAAGCATGTTGGTTAATTATGAAGTAATGTGGCTTGTTTTGTAGGAAATAACTTATTTCTTATTTGGCTTCATGCCTGCACCCTGCCAACTATCTATATACAACTTAAAATTCTTTTGTTTGGCCTTAAACTGCTCATTTGTCTCCTAGCCCTTAGGTACTGGCAGGCTAAATCTCTCTCATTTCTAGGTTTCCGCCTCGGGTAGACAGTCCCCTGCAAAGAGCCAGGTGAATGGAAGTCCTTCCAAGTGTCCTCGTTATCTCAAAGTGAAGAACTGGGACACAAATGCTGTATTACATGACACATTGCACTTGAAGGCTTCTATGGTAAGTTGAATCAGACCTTTCACACGCAACAACCAGAACAGCTGAGTAGGTATAAAGATAACCAATTCTAGAAGAAATATATAGGCTACAATAGCTGAACTTTGTTGTAGAATATTATTACCTGGCTGTCGTGTTGCTCCATTGGCTTCAGAATTTTCTGTGACATTGGGCTTGATTTATTAAAGCTCTTCAAGACTAGAGAGGATACACTTTTCATCAGCAAAGCTGGTCATTTGCTATTTGTTAGCAAATGTTTTAAATCCTGGACCAGATCCATTCCAGGTTTGCTGGATCACTCAGCTTCACTGATGAAAGTGAATCCTATCCACCATTGAAGAGCTTTAATAAATCAGGCCCATTGTCCTGAAACATATATGAAGATAAGTAAATCTGATTTGCTCCAGATCATAGAGTGGATTAGCATGACTGGGAAGCAACTTATATTTAAAACAGGACACATGGTAAGCCACATGTCTTCGGGATTTCTTTAAAACACAATGACATTAAAACAATACCTGAGTAAAGTAGGATTCTTTTCTGTAATACAATAAACAGCAAATATTATTATTTTATGTGACATTCCTTTGCAAATATCATGATATGTATTCAGACCTTAGGTTACATTCTTCAGTTTGTTATTCATAAACTTATATTGTTTATTTATGTAACTGCTACAACTAGATACTGGAACAATTCAAAACCCTAGCTTGTGGACATTTACTGAAAAAAAAACACATACATACATATTCTATGTAAGTATTGCTTGAATAGGAATCTGGAATCGCTTATACATTGTAAACCCGATCCTGCATGCCAGTCAAAGTTTCTTTATTACCAAATCAGCTCCTCCATTTTATGATTCTAGAGCAGGTTAAATTAGGTTAGATTATTCTGCTACACGAGCACACATATTAAAATGATAGAAACTGGAAACTATTTACTGAAATCACTGGTGATTTCTTAAGTTACTATGATTGGTATAGTAGCAATTATACAGAGCCCTGAAGGTGATAGCAAAATACAAAGTACACAAAATAGAATGAAAAAATAAAAATACCTTTAAATAAATAAAAAGTTTTTTACTTCTGAGATTTTGTGAATTGAATTTTAGGATTTAACTTTAAACTATTTGTATTTAAATTTTAGCCTACATCTTGTACCCCACAAATGTGTATGGGGGCAATCATGACCCCACCTCAGTATGTCCGTAAGCCAGATGATATTCGCACTAAAGAACAGCTTCTTCCGCTTGCCAAGGAATTTATTGATCAATACTATACTTCAATTAAAAGGTAAGCTGTTCTAGTGCTCTTTTTGTATATATGTTGCTCTGTATAAAAATGTGCCCATGCCCTCATTGAACAGTGTTAATATGCCACTAATATTATTATTATTATTATAATTATTATGTTTACATATACACATCAGTGGCAGCAGCAAATATATTCATAGTCAAGTTTTTACTGCTTCCCTCAATTCCTCTCTGTAGAATGCACAGATGGAGCTTAGTGGAAGGCATGATGAAGCATCTTTAGTTGCGTAATCCTCTACTATATTCTAAATTGATATACATGGCAAACACCTAAGTATAGAAATATATATATAAGAAAATCTTTACTCTTTTTAAATGTAGATATTGTGAGGAATGTTTACAACCCTTGCAAAGTATTTATGTCGGTCTGTGTGTCCCAGCTGGTAATCATCATCACTGGGACAGAAAAGAATAGAACATTGTACATTTTATGGTTGTCATTTGAGCAAGGGATAAGGAGAAAGGTTCTCAGGATTTCTTCTCACTTTGAGCTATGAATACACTATAAATAACCCAGATTTATTAATTGTCAGTTGATTAAAAACAAAAGTTAGAAAAGTTGGAAGAAAAGGTGACCTAGTACATTAATTACTTACTTTTATTATCTTTAGTCCTGGACTCCTCTGTGCTATGAATGCCAATCATTAAAGAGGTTTGGAAATGCTTTAAAACAGCATAAGTCTAAGACAGGAATGTGGGCACACAGTGGGCTTGATTTATTAAAGCTTCCAGGGCTGGAGAGGATATACTTTCGTCAGTGAAGCTGTGTGACCCAGCAAACCTGGAAATGATTTCCTAAAAGTAATTTACTATTTGTTAGCAAATATTTTCAATCCTGGACAAGATCCATTCCAGGTTTGCTGGATCACTCAGGTTTCCTGATGAAAGTGTATGCTCTACAACCTTGGAGAGCTTTACTAAATCAGGCCAAATGAAAGGATTAAAACAGGTATCAAACAAGATTTAAACTTTTTTGCATAAAGTAATGGAAGAGTTAGAGGGTTTTATATCTGCATCTCCTTAGCTTAGGCAAGGAACTCTTCAACATGGAGACAGTAAAAACAAATACTAGGCAGGGCTGAGATTTCAGACTTTGAAAGTAAAATTAGATCACAAAACCTATTTTATGGCATATATAATAGATCAAAGGGAAGAGGGTAAGAGCAGTTCTTTATTAGAAATTACATACATTTTAAAAAAGGCATGTTATTAAATGTGGTTATATAGTAATATCTAACATTTATTTTAGATTTGGCTCAAAGGCTCACTTGGATAGACTAGAAGAAGTAAGAAAAGAGATTGAAGAAACTGACACCTACCAGCTACGAGACACTGAGCTTATATATGGAGCTAAGCATGCTTGGCGTAATGCAGCCCGCTGTGTGGGAAGAATTCAGTGGTCTAAACTGCAGGTGAGACTAATACATCTCTGTGCAATGTAATTTCTATGCAGTGCAATGTTTAATAAAGGGGTTGTGATGTTCTGTTTATTTTATTTTTTTTATTATTATTATACTCTTTTGGATTTGTATCCTTGTGTGAGCTACATTTGGGTGATTTCAATTTACTTCTTATGATTGGTGGTCAAAAATGTTTGAACATCTCCCCAACAAGCATATCCAGTCAAAAAGCTAGTGCCAAAAAGATGGATTATTCCAACAATCAGGTTCGGTGCCATTGTTTTTGGATTAAAGTTTCCAGTGCACCTCAGAGGTTACATAAATACACCTTGTTCATAGCTATGTTGAATAAATAATAGATAGTGAGAGATCAAAACACTAGACTAGAGTTAAGATGAAACAGATACTTGCCTAATCTAAACAATGACCCCAAGCAAAAACTGATTGTTATTCCTTTAACACATGGAATACAGAATAGATTAATGTAACCCCCAAAACACTTTGGTTATTACCTTTAAATAAAGAGCAATGTTACAATGCCTAGTTGTTTTACTGATATACTCCTTTGGTGCTCCAATAACTTCTATAATCCAACTTTTTACCTAACACTCCTCTGTGATTTTTGGGAACCTTTGGTCTAAGCAGCAGCCTCTTCACCGAATGGCTTTTTTTAGAGCTCTATACCTGTAAGTAAATCCAGTGCCAGTTAACACCCCATTTACAGTCAACAGCTTTTGTCTGAAGTTTAGGAAATTACAATTGTGCTATAGTGATAAGCAGTAGATGAGCACCATATCAGAATTACCCACACTCTGATTTATTATAATTTTAATGATTTAGGATGGTGCAGAGGAGAATGCTGTACTTATTAAACATGCCTATAAACATTATGCATTACTAGAAGAGGTATGAGTGTGTACAAGGGATACACAGTAATTTTATTTTCCTGTATTTTTCCCAGGTCTTTGATGCTCGAGACTGCACTACCGCCCATGGAATGTACAACTATATCTGCAACCACATAAAATATGCTACCAACAAAGGCAACCTCAGGCAAGAACATTCAATAATCACAAATGATGACCAATAAACCTCTGTTTTAAGTTAATCAAATATTTATATGGCAGAAATTTAGGAGCCCTATGTGATATTCTGCATTATATTATACAATGATAACTTATACCTTGTCTTTTCACAGATCAGCAATCACTATCTTCCCTCAAAGGACTGATGGAAAACATGATTTTAGGGTCTGGAATGCTCAACTCATCCGTTATGCAGGATACAAACAACCTGATGGCTCTGTTCTGGGTGACCCTGCCAATGTAGAACTAACTGAGGTAATCAGCTATTTATCGTGAAACGTTGGCATTGAAAATAGAACGTTCGCAGCAGACCCCTGAGCAAAGCTTAATCTTCATTGCTAATGAATATAAAAGAACTTTTGGAACATACCACATAAGATTTGTGACATCATAACCATCCCCCATATACCATAAATACATTGCAGGGACACTTTACTTTCAGGAACCCTTTATACTCTGGGTGATTGGAAGCTCCCGGGCACATAGCAGCAGTTACCAAACTGCACTGACAGTAACCACCTTTGTATGTGGCACAAATCTAAAAACAACTGCACAGCCAAAATTGTCTTGTCACTATCTGCTGCAGGTATGCGCTTCCAGGTGCAGAAAATGATTCCCATTGTCTCCTATTGACTTGAATGGGAGGGGTTAGAGCCACGGTTGAGCCTGTGGGGGAACGCTGCAGCTCCCTGGGGGACTCAAAGGACCCACTAGTGGCCTGGTTCTTCTCATAAATGTTCAATACTATTATTTGTCATACCATACTTGGAACATCTTAGTTTTATGTTAGTATTATTACAGTCATTAAACACAGATAAGGCTATGCATTTGTCAACTGCTAGTGATCACTTTCCATAAGACACAAAGTTGACTTCATACACACAGACTAGTAAGAATCAGCTAATTTTTGAGATTTGTTCATAACAGATTATTGGAGTTAGGGAGCCATACTGAAAATTATGCGGATAGTATTAAGAGATGTATGGTTCGTTTCTTAGTTGTGTGGTGTTTGCTACAACTCTCCGCATTAAAATGAATTTTTAATGCAAAGATTCTCTTTATGTTGCAAATTAGCAAGTAGCAGATAGTAGCAAATTTTATTGTGTGCAATTTTCAAAACCTTTCACACCAGTGTAGGCAGCCTATTACATCCACGCATATATTTGTCATTTTTCACACTACAATGACACAAAACTTTCTCTGGCAGCAATACTTTTTAGTGTATCAGGAGTGTCAATCCATTACAGACTCTGGATCTCCCACATGTGTTGTCACTTATAACAAGTATGTGTATATATTTAGAAAACATGTCACTAACTTTCCTTTATTTTTATTTATTTGTGCCAAAATAAAGCATTAAACAGAACATGCTGAACCAATCACCTAATATGAAATGCTAAATTTGCAAGTACTTTATCATTGATGACACTATACCCACATCACCATTCAAGCGTATTTATATAGAATGCTTTTATAAAACAATACATGTATGACCAAAATGAATACTTTGCCTTGATTAAAAGTAATTATAATTGTTAATGGGGTAGCTAGGTCCTTAATCCATATGTTTACACATGGTCAGCAAAAATATGGTTTTCTCCACATAAAGTTAAGTAAACCCAGATACAATCGACACAATCCCTTAATAAAAAGTCCTAAACAAAAATGATATCCTTTATGTGATGTTCAAATATACAAAAACAAATGACAAGATTAATAATGGTCACATAATTTCTAAGTCATGCCAATAAAGAGTTCCTATCATAGTGTGCACTTGTGTAAAATCTAAATGATTAATATCCTAAAAGTAGTAGGTGCAATGAATGGAAAAAGGATGCTACATTTAAGCTGGACAATTGGATAACTCATTAAACAAACTTAAGATTTTTTAACCAAAAATTGTAGTCACATAAGTCATTCACAAGAGGCAAATGTGATAAGAGTGATTAAATAATGTAAATGAAAAGAATTAGGAGGTAACACTAACCTCAGAACTTCACTGGCCACAGTGATATCACATAATGTCCAGTTGTATGCATTGCGTTTATGCAACAAATGTGTTTTTGCATTGCAGTGTTGCAATAAATAGGTTTATGGTGATAAAGAGTTAGATGTCATGAATGATTTGATTTTTTTTTTTATTGTTTTCAATCCAGATTGAGCATTCATTGATAATGTTAATTTTCGTTTTAAATTAAATGTTTTTTTTTTTTTTCTTTCACAGTAGTATGCATTTAACAGACACATGTGTACACTACCTGCACTGTTTATATTTCTGCCATAGGCCTGTTATTTAGTGTTGGTCGAATAGCTCACTATTCGATTCGGCAGCTATTCGGCCGAATATAGCAAAAAAATTCGGGTGGTCGAACATCGACTTCGAACACCATTAAAGTCAATGGGAGAAAAATTTGCCCTCCTATTGCCTGCGGTTACAGCTAATTGAAGGCACCTGCTTTCAATTAGCTGTGACCGCACAGTTCCCACGGTCCAGGAATCCCACAATGACATTATGATTCATAATGTCATTGTCAGATAACCTGTAAAAAAAAAAGAAAAAAAAAGTTAAAATAAAAAACAGATACGAAATAAATAATTATTATAAATTATTATAAATTATTATTATTATATTATTATTATTTATTTTTTTTCCTCCCGAATTTTTGCTGTCGAATGCAGCAAAATTCGGTTCGGGTCTACCCGAATTCGAACAGCCATATTCGGGTCGAATATAGGGACAACCCGAATTCGAACATCAACACTACTGTTAATTCAAGACCTTACCATTATTTAAAATAACAAAGTAATACATATTTGTTTTTTTTAGAACAAACAAGGCTGTATTGTGGTCATATTGTCTGGGATAATGGCAAAAAGAAACAAAAAGTGAAAAAATGATTACATTTTAAAAAACCAAGATTTTGTTTTACGGTCTTACACTTGGAATAAATGAATAGTGTTACTGGTATTTACAAAATTTATTCTATAATTTTCCCTGTAAAAATGACACTAAAATTATTATTCGGGTTCAACGTTTTTGCTAGGTATTTACAAATGAATAAATACATTTTTTACGTTGTACACTTTTAAGTGCAACACAATCAACTAAAAACAAATTACTGGTAGCTTGAAATTAATGTGAAGAAAAGTGCTATAAAAAATTGTCAGGAAAAAAAATCTTGCATTTGAACAGTGTTTTATAAACATTGTCAGTTGTTTAATTTTACAGCTTCTTCATAGAGCAACTCCCCATTTTTGTTTCAGTATTGAGGCATTGCCAGCAAATGCAAAGGGAGCTGGAGCAAAGAAGCAGAGGAACAGGGCATACTGCACACACCATGTGTGTATGTGTACTTGGATCAAGTGTTTGTTGAATGTTCTCTGTGCAAAACATGTTAATAAAATTATTTTGATGTTTACAAGGTTTGCACAGCCCTGAATTTTTTCAGATGCTGTACAGCTGTTTCTGTCCTTGTTTTGGTTTATCTATTTCACACATATATCATTTCACTTAAGACAGCTCACAATGACAAACAAAATTACTTACAGCTGCCCTATTTTATTTATAAACCATTAATGTATTACTGTTTAAGGGAAAGTATAATGTACCTTCAGAGAGCACATATTTTTCATTGGTGTTTCAGTGTATTTCTGTAAGTCAAAGGTATAATATAGTCAGAAAAAGGTTTTGTTTAAGTCCCTGCTTTTAATGATTTTTAAGTCCCTGCTAATGTTTTTTCAATTGGTTAAGTGCAAAGCCCTAAACAAAAGATTTGTCACCAAAACTAAAAAGAAGGTTCGGGAAGACATATGAGAACATATCACAAGTGATAAAATGCTGTTTTTCCCATAAAGGGAGGTTAAATTATAGTCAGGAAAATGCATTTTTAAAGCTGCACTCCAACATTTTGAGTTCATTGCAAAGCCTATTAACATAATATTGTCACCAATTTTGTTGAAGGGGGTCAGTTGGATCAATAAAAACATGTCCCAAGTCAAAAAAAGGAAAACCATATGATTCTTCTGTAAACTGTAAAAGTCTGTAAACTTTAAAGGGCAGTAGGGTTTTCCCATAAAGATTGATTTATTAAAGCTCTCCAAGGCCGGAAAGGATAGACTTTCACCAGTGAAGCTGGGTGATCCAGCAAACTTGGAATGGATCTAGTCTAAGATTCAAAACATTTGCTAGCAAACCGCAAATAATGTTGAAGAAATCCATTCCAGGTCTGATGGATCACCCAGCTTCACTGATGAAAGTCCGTGAAAGCTCTCCAGCCTTGGAGAGCTTTAATAAATCAGGCCCATTGCATTAAAACTACTACATACATGCCATTAATTTTTTTAAAAAACAAGCGAAAACCTGCAGATTATTACCTGCTATCTGGAGAATGGAGTGTTATTTACTGTTAATAGACATAGCAGTTTTACATGAACAAAACCTCATTTTTGCTTTGTTGATGATGAATCATTGTTGTTACATCTGTTGACAGATCTGTATTCAGCAAGGCTGGAAAGCTCCACGAGGCCGTTTTGATGTCCTTCCTCTTGTACTCCAGGCAGATGGCAATGACCCAGAGCTTTTTGAGATCCCCCCAGAATTGATAATGGAAGTCCAAATACGGCACCCAAAGTATGTTATCTGCCATTGAATATAGACTCACTTTGTGTCATTAGTAAAGTGAATTCCTAGTACATTTTATAGGTATTAATAAACAATACACATGGGTTTACACAATATTGGCTAAAGTAATATTAAAAGAGATAACAGTTTGTTTATTTAGGGTATAAATATTTATTGTATGCACATATAAATATAGACTGTATATATATATTTTTTTTTTCATTTAAATTGTTGTTACTATAAGGGACTGAGCATCTGAGAAAAGGCTTCTTACCAGACAACAAAAC
Organism: Pyxicephalus adspersus; assembly: GCF_032062135.1. Lineage (NCBI taxonomy): Eukaryota > Metazoa > Chordata > Amphibia > Anura > Pyxicephalidae > Pyxicephalus > Pyxicephalus adspersus. Next base: position 57,485,798 of record NC_092863.1, on the reverse strand, counting down.
AAAGCTTTAGGCACGATTGATGAATCCATTTTCCTGTTGTTCTGCTGTTCTTCCACATTACTATACATTATTTACTTTATATCCCCCAGATCTTAATTTAAAGCAGAAACAAACTCACAAGCACAAACATTTTTTACCCTGTATAAATCCTTTATGTTATTGAATTGTTTTAGGACTACTTTTTGTTATTTGTTGTCATTGTGCTGCTATGGCCATGGAACCTGAAGTGCCATAACCATACTTTTTTCTGGGTAACACATATGCATTTCAATTGCCCTGGTTCCCGTGTAAAAACATCTGATTTATGTCTAAATCATATAATCAGCAGACAAATGGACAAATGGATCACTTGCATTTCTGATGTTAAAACATACTGATGGACAGTTAATGAGCAGCTGGCATGCATTCAAATCAGCCAATAACTTCAACCAAACCACCTGTCAGCTGCCCCACTGATAAAACCCCTAAAATAACACCAGATACAGGGTGGAAATAGCTGGGATACTCAATTGTTATCTATGGAAGAGAGAAGGATCTAACTGGTATATTTGGTAATAAAAAAATATTTTCTTGGGTAAATTAATGATTTATGAAAAGATGGGCTTTCCCTAGAATAATGTTCATTTCATTTAGGAAAAAAGTATAGGTAAAATAGTGGTGTTATAAGAACTCATTCATCTTTGTGAATTGACCCTTTTTTAAGTTGACAGTGTTTTTCATAAACAACTTGTTCTCACCCCACAGTAAGGTAGAAAATGCACTGTTATGAACTAACAAGTAACTTTGAGCAAATTGAAAATTGCATATGCTATATTCTACAGTATGCCACCAGTCTAGCACAGTAGGTTTTGTTTTCTCCATATAATGAGGTTTTTTTTTTACTATTGATCCTACCAGTAGATCTGTTATTTTTTCTCTACCTGGGTGACACTGCTTTCATTCTGCTGTGGAATCACACCACAGACAGTCCTAGATGTAATTTTTAATGAACAACAACAGCTTTTGTTCAGATCATATAAATAAAAGTTGACCAACATAAGCACCAATGTCAGTGTTAGTAGTTTGTTTAAACTCCAGTAACTGAAACTTTTGCCTGCTATCAAAATGTTTTACTGACTTACAAAAGTGGTAAAAACAGATCTATTGCTAATATCACTTAACAACAAGTACTATTATGGGGGGGGGGCTCAGAAAATGAAAAAGTGCTGTGTTAAGTAAGTCATTTTATTTTGGGAGGATTGCTGTGCAAGTTTTTAAACTAAAAATAGATACACTATACACTCAACGGCCACTTTATTATGTACATCTTGTAAGTAATGGGTTGGATCCCCTTTGCTTTCAGCAAGGTGCTGGGAACATTCCTTGGGGATCTTGGTCCATATTGACATGATAGCATCATGCATTTGCTGCAGATTTAGTGGCTGCACATCCATCATTCAAATCTCCCATTCTACCACATCCCAAAGGTGCACTATTGGGCTGAGATGTTCAAGAAACTGATTTGAGCTTTGTGACATTGCATGTTATCCTGCTGGAAGGACCAGGGAAATTCTTTTTTTTTGCAGAAGGAACAAGCACTTTCCCACTTTTTTCACTTTCTGCAATAAAAAAAACATATCTGCCTGATCACATTTTTTTTATTTCACTCACCTATCCCCTTTCTGTGGTGGCCATCTTGTTGTGAATTTTTTTGACATATGGGGGGGGGGGGGTCAGTTTACTTAAAAAGAATGCAATCAAGCAAATAAGTATATGGTATTGCAGGAAGGGAAGCACCTGTCCATCTTTTCGTTATAGTTCCACTTTAAGATGAGATAACAAGTGTTTCTAATTGTTGAACCTCCTTTTACAGCCCACAGGGATCTTCTAACTTTTTGGAACATTTCTTTGTAAGCTGGCAGCTGTTAGCTGCACTTGTGCTGCCTCGGTAAAGTCACACAGGACACAGCTGCTATTTTTACAATACAGTCATTAGATAGATAACTACCCATTCATATCTTTGCCTGTAATGGTTTATTTGTGTTAGGCTAAATGTAAAATGAAGCAGGTATGTGTTTATTATGAGGCTAATTTTTGTGTTAATGTGGTTTAACCCTAAAATAATACATTTTTCATTGTTTAGGTTTGAATGGTTTAAGGAACTGGACCTGAAATGGTATGGATTGCCAGCTGTATCCAGTTTACTGCTAGAGATTGGAGGATTGGAGTTCACCGCCTGTCCTTTCAGTGGATGGTACATGGGCACTGAAATTGGAGTTCGAGATTACTGTGACAATTCCCGCTATAACATACTGGAGGTACTGTGGCCTGGTAAAGAGCTCCACCTTTTGGCAGCCATAGATTACTGATCACACTTGGTGAATAGTTGTATAAATCCCAGGGACATATTATTCAACCAGTGAGTTCTGCACAATTTTGCACTAAAATTTAACAATTTTAAGAATATTTATTTTAAGATTTCAATTCAAGATGTTTCTCATTTTCAAAATGTAATCTCAATAAACTGAAAATAAAAATGGTATCACAAAAATGTCCCAATTTTGGAATGGTGAAGAATTTTTGGGTTTACAACAGTTGTTTTCCCTATAAGCTTGCCTCCTAAACTGAAAATGTTAGAACTAAAGATTGACTTTTAGGAAAACATGATCAGGAAGGTCATTCTTGCAAAAAGGGACAAGTGATGTCTATTCTGCAATAATCTCACCTACCTGCCTTATCTCTTCATGTATCTGTCAAAAAGCTGAGCTGCACATGACCATATCAGCTTTGGTTGACGGGATACATGGCATTCCCGTCTTCCTTTGCACATGCCAGGAATAAAAGAATTGTTGCACACCTTTGGGGGAGTTACGTTATCCTGGCCTAGCCAACCAAGATGGTCAAAGATTGCAAGGTGGAAGTGAAGAAATAAGAAGAAAGTGGTGCCCTGTAAGGTTACGGGGAGCTTCCAGAAGGAACCCATTCCTAGTGATTTTTGATAAACCTTTTTTTTAAAAAAAAGAAATCTAAATTGCGAATCCTGTCGGATTTCTCAACCAACCTGATCGTTCTCCTCACCTCTTTTTACTTGTACTAACACTTTGGGCTCTATTTATAAAACATGGAATCTGACATCTGCTCAAACATTCCCTCGTGGGAATCAAATTTTGCCGTTGGAACATATAGATATGGAAGATTCCAACGAGGGAATGTTTGAAGGAATGTCTTAATCCCCACTGGTTTATAGAAAAAGAGCCCTTTATGGGCAGTGCTAAATGTTCAAGTTTGTATTTAATATACAAATAATTTTTCCCTGTGTGGTTATTCTCATAGCAACTAAATTGATGTCCATTCCAAACCTGCATAAATCTCTAAAGCTATCTTTACACTATACAGACTTTAGATGTACCATCCACTATGTTGAAGGCATCTGTCCCAATTTCATACATATTGGGTTGTTTTAGTTGATTTTAGATTTTATTATAAATTTGAAAATGAGATTGTACAATTATATTTAAAAATGTTATCGTCATCTTTAGACATGAACATACATAAACTTACAGCACATTAGGCTTTCCTAGTTGCTCTGCATGTCTTCCTATCAAGGACACCAAATGGAATGCAGTAGTAAAGTATAACAACCAGACCTACAGCCTTACCATCTACCTGCCCAAATTTGCCTAAATGTCAATTTCCTAAAAAGGACTAATAGAACTGAACCTTGTGCAGGACTAAGGTCTAGGTTTTTGACACACTACACACTACACACTACACATTTACACACTACAAAGCACAACATACAGGTTTTGTTTATAGTCTATAAGGAAAAATAATTTCAAATAATTTCAAAGGCATCAAAAAAGCACCGAATATAACAGCTGTTTATATATTTTAAAATAATCCAGGCACAATGTTGCCTATGCTATAGTTTATCATTCAGACAGATCACATTTAGTTCAATGTTTCCTACAGGAAGTTGCTAAGAGAATGAAATTGGACACAAGAAAAACTTCTTCATTATGGAAAGACCAAGCACTTGTGGAAATTAATATAGCCGTCCTGTACAGTTTTCAGGTAATTGGTGAAATGCTTTCAAATAGTTACAAATATTTTTTGTTATGGTATGTGATAGTCATCACAGTACATAATAGTTATATAAAACTGCATACATTATCCAGATTCAGTTTTTGTATAATTGGGAGTTACTGGAAAGCATACCATTTGTGCTCACCCCAAACCAGTGACAGCTATGCAATGCTGATGACGAGTAGTCATACAGAGACTCTAATTATTTCATACTGCTTAATGCATATGATTATCCCATATTATTCCTTGTTATTGTCTTTATTTTGAGGGTTTGTTGGAAATTGTGGAGAACATTTTTTAGATGGTTATCTATAATAACAACTCATTTTGCCCAATGCAGATGATGGACACCAAATAACCATATAGTGTAGAGCACAGCAGAGGCAATCATATATGGGCAGCCCATATAGTCACATCTTCTTTAAAATTGGTTAATATAAGTGAGCATATAGATTATGGAACATTGTCTATACATTGTCTAAATATCAACAGAACATGTGCACCTTCTGTATAATTGACCTATACGTTGGACATTTTGATTTAGGAGATTATTATATAGCAGGGAGGACTAGGTCAGTTTTAGAACATCTGTCTATGAGCAATGTAATCTCAGCCCACTAAAGGAAGTCTTGGAGGTTGGATAGTTGCATTTGGTCCACATTGTTCACCATCATAAAGCTTTTATTTGCATGTTGGATAAAACAAGAAAATTAGGTCAACTGTTGCATGACCAGTATCAGTCAGATACTGTAAAACATAAATGTCACATAAGGATTTTGTGTACTTTTAGATCATGATTTGTTTTATCTAAATTTCAGAATGATAAAGTAACAATAGTAGACCATCAATCAGCTACAGAGTCTTTTATTAAACACATGGAGAATGAATACCGATGTCGTGGTGGCTGTCCAGCTGATTGGGTTTGGATTGTACCTCCAATGTCTGGAAGTATTACTCCTGTATTTCACCAGGAAATGCTCAACTATCGCCTTTCACCATCATTTGAATACCAGGTACTTAATTTTCTGTGTAAAAACAGATCCCACAGCTTACTATTATTGTACTTTGCATATTAAGCCCTCCCCCTTCATTTCTCTTACTTGATTTGCACACAATGGTAGCCAAAGAAGAAAATCATAAAATTGTACCTTCAGACTTATCTTTGTGGGACGATCAAGTGGTTCCCATCTAGAGTTAGAATGTGGTAGTTAGGGGGACATTTGATTTTTTATTATGAAATGTATTTCTTTTGTAAGTAATTACAATTTATTGGAAAATAGGAATATCCTTATACCCTTATACTATGCTAGTGAATACAGGTTACAGTGTAACCAAAAAGGACTGTAATCATAGGGCAACACAATAAACATGAAAAATGGGAGGGTAAAACGAAAATCAGGTCCTGTCATCATAGTCAATGACCCAAAAAGTAATCTATGTTTCATACAGCGCTCATTAGCTATATTGTTAGCTTTGTTGTTACCAAATCTGTGTGAAAATCTCTTATGTATAGCCGGATCCCTGGAATACTCATATATGGAAGGGAGTGAATGGGACTCCAACCAAGAAGAGAGCCATTGGATTTAAGAAGCTGGCCAAGTGAGTATTGACATCAAGGCTATGTGGTATATATATGACTGAGATTTTTTAGTTTTAAAAGCTCTGATGTACTTCATCTGCAGGGCCGTAAAATTTTCAGCAAAATTAATGGGACAAGCAATGGCTAAAAGAGTTAAAGCTACAATCCTGTATGCAACAGAGACAGGAAAATCTGAAGTCTATGCAAAAACGTTATGTGAAATCTTCAAGCATGCCTTTGATGCAAAGGTAAGACATTGTTTTAAAACTTCAGTCTCCAGGGATGTTATAAACATCTGTGAAAAATCCAAACAGAAAGAAGATTAAAGATGTACAGCATTATGCTAAAATACATTTATACATACAGAAATAATCCTGCATATAGAGTATGTGAATTAAAAACAAAAAAGGTCTTTGGATCACACAGTGTTCTGAGTTTCATTTATCTTGTTGTTGTATAGAATACAAAAATTGCTCTGCAGAAACATGTTTCACATTGTATTCTTCGTTTTAAACAGCAATAACAAAGAATTGCTTTTTGGTCCAGGTTCGCAGATTAAAGCAATTTATGAATAAAATATAAAATAAATTTGTGGGTTTTATTTTAAAAGATTAAGTTGTGTCGGTAGGGGTCACTTGCTGCTGCCTTTCGATCTGTTGTCAAAAACAACTATTTCCACAGTTGGATTCAGGATGTTGAATTATCAGTTTCGGGTAGTATTTAACAAGAGGCTGGTAGTATTGAGCCCTAATAGATCACTGTATAGCACAAAAGAAGACATTCATTGGCAACTCCCCAGGTCCCTATGCCTGCACAGCACTGTTAAATGCAACAGCACATAACTGGCTCCCAGTCAAAAACATTTTTCTTTGGATAAAAGGGATACAAGTGCTGAAGTTGAAGCGCCTTAGAAACTAGACTACTTCACTTCACATAATACAAAATAATTATCATTTTATAATATTATAGTAAAATATAATATATAATTTTGTAGACATATCTTAAATAAACATTTTTCTACACAGGTGACATCAATGGATGAATATGATATTGTACATCTAGAGCACGAAACCCTGGTTTTGGTAGTCACCAGCACCTTTGGAAATGGAGACCCACCAGAAAATGGAGAAGTAAGAATCATTCATACTATGGGATGTTGATTAAAACAACACTGCATAACACTTTTCAGATGTAAATTAGCCCTGCACAATGTTATTTGCACTTGATATAATGAAACATAAAAGGTTGGCAAGGTTGGCAAGGTATTAAAGAAATGTTCAAATACATTTTTAGTTTAATAATAATCAGCAAAAAGCTTAAGCTAAAAAATTCTGGTCATTGCTGATTCCATTAAGATTGTATAAATGTACATTATATTAGGATTTTTCTTTTGTATAAAACCTATGTATACAATACCAAAGTAAACATACAATTACTGTGCTGTGTTCATTGCATATTCGGCCCTGCTTCATGCTCATCACTGTGATGTTGCTGCACTTTATACAAAGTGCTGTATATTGTAGACTCAGTGTTACACAGTGTTGCCCAAAATATTATTTGCACTTATCTACTCTGTACCCTCTTCTGAACAATATATTCTCCATGTTACTCCACTAGTTGCACTGAGATGTATGTTATATATTTCACAGTGCTCCACAATGTGCATTGTGCTGTACAGTATACTGCACACTACTCCACATTAAATAGGTCAAACTGCTCAACTGTGGTGCAATATAATTTTCTTAGTACACATCGGTCCCCTCTATACCATATGCTGTACAATATATATTGTTGTATTTACTTTACACAGATCCACTCTGTAAACTGTGCTGTACTTTATATTCTCATTATGCTTTATTGTGTGCACTATGCTGTACACAATACCGCAGACCACTCTAATCTATACACTGTAATCTATATTCCTAATGCATTGTACATGCTGTGCTTCACACGACTCCATATTGTACGTTTGCTGTAATGTATATATTCCACATTTTTATCAGACAGACAATTGCTTTTTTTGTCATATACCCTGGTCAAATAGGCACAACTTTGTTAATATACATAATAATATTTTTGTACATTTCATCAGTACAAAAGTCCATTAGCACTAATGCGTGTATTCTACATTTGCTATGTTCCTTGCAGAAATTTGGCTGTGCTCTCATGGAGATGAGGCATCCTAATTCTAATTTGGAGGAGAGAACGTAAGTTTACCTTTGGGGAAGAGTTCATTGCTAGAGACAGCTCCCTGAGGTTTACTATTTAAAAGTGCACCAATATTCTTTATCAACTCTATTGCATGGAATTACCCTGTGGCTGGAAAGAGAAAATATTCAAAGGCAGAACCAAAAATCTGACCAAGAAGGATGCCAAAATAGCGTTATCCCAATGTGTCACAAAAATATCAGGCTTTTGGATGCTAAAATTCCATATTAAGATAGTACATGACTGTGTGTAAGGAAAGTCATCCTATAATTAGGATGAAAAATTGTAAATGTTGATTATCTGAACATATAATATCTATAACATTTTGTAGTATTATACTTTTGAGAAATATTGTGTGCTTCCAAAAAGAGATGTACTCACATCTAGTTTAATCATTCTGTAATTATTTATAAATAGTATGCATAATTTAATCTGTACTGACACTTAGGATAGTCACCCTTTGGCTGCCACAGCATAACCTGTCAAAGCTTGATAGTACTTTAATATGACCGTTTCCTGATGTATGTCGGAGAAATCACAGTAATTATATTTCATAAATGTTTACACATAATGAATCCAGATATGACTGGGCAAGATGCAAATAATAATGTTTCTGATTAGGAAATATTTGTTACAGCTGAATGAATATAAAATTATCATAGCAGTTACTAAAGCATATATACTTATTTGTATTCATATATAGGAGCTATAAGGTGAGGTTTAACAGTGTTTCTTCTTCTGCTGATGCCCGGAAGTCATCAGGTGATGAAACTGGACCCACTGGTGACAATTTTGGAAGTGCAGGTCCTTTAGCAAATGTTAGGTAAGAGTTTGACATTCTTATAAATATAATAATATATTAATAATGTCTCTACACAAAATGATGGTATTTAAAGCTGTATTGCAGGCAGTTGTTAAATACACAGATGAATGTATGTATGTATGACTGTTTTACCTGCAATAGAATTTGTATTCCGGTCCAATTCAGTCCCATGATGTACATAGCCCTGTCAGCTAGAATGCTGACCTGTATTTACTCTACAGAAGTTAAAGCAACACAACTTGCTCACCTCATCCAACTTGTGATTGGACAATGAGCATTAACAGACAGATGAGTCATCGCTCTGTAAGGGAGCATGCAGCACCCCAGTTGTCTATTTCTGCACCCCCAGATTGTTTTATTTGCCTGGAGTACATGAAAAGCCAAGTACATTGATTTGCTTTTTTGTTTTTACTTGTTATTAAGCTTGTCATTCCTGTGATGAGGAAAGACAGACAGGATGCTGCATACTTTCTTGCCCCATTATAATATTTTGCACCTATCTTCCACTAGAATAAGCTATATGATAGTGTTTAGTTTTCTCAAATAATAAGCATCTTTTCTAGAATTTACCCTTATGTTATTACAGTGAATATGTAGAAGTAATCATGATATATATAGTAGTATTTCTTTTTTATTGGTATATGGCTATTGAATTTATGATTTTATTTTACTTAATTCTGTACTGTAGGTTTTCAGTTTTTGGACTTGGCTCTAGAGCTTATCCTCACTTTTGTGCCTTTGCCCGGGCTGTGGATACTCTGCTGGAGGAGATGGGAGGAGAGCGAATTATGAAAATGGGTGAAGGGGATGAACTCTGTGGGCAAGAAGAGTCTTTTAGAACTTGGGCCAAAAAAGTGTTTAAGGTAGATTTATATTTTTAAATCATTCTTATAACCAGTTTTCACCTTATTTATATGTATACTGTTTATTTATATTTTTGAACAATTAGGCTTTAGAACATTTTAGTATTTGTACACATAAATACAAACATTACTGCAGTAAAAAGTGCAAAAACAAAAGTATATTTTATAAAAATAATAAATATTTAAGTATATAAAGTATATTTACCAAACTGCATACAATTTACCATGTGCAATGCTGCACGTGCATGATGCACAGAATATTATGGTTGTGTGTGCTGCATTTAATGTGTTTAGATAATAAAATTCAATTTAACTGCACAATAAATATACTTAAAAAATACATGTACTCAAAATATAGGATGAAGTAAATTGATAAAGGCAACAGGTTCAATTAACTTCCACCCTCCCCAGAAGCACATACTCAACTCCTATTTACTCTCCTAGAACTCCATTTGGCCACATGGCCCAGAGAATCTTCTGGTTCTTTCAGTTATGGTGGAATATTTAATTTATTTTACTGCACAAAACAGCAGTGCATTCCTGAAAATGGAACCAAATCCTCACTAACAGTGCATATTATCCAGATTTGTACCAGTGGAATACTTATCATCTCTGCTTTTAAGTGTTAGGAGGCACTGTCCAAGCAGGTGTATGGCTATTTAAAGTCAGTATATGAAAGGGTAATATTTTTACCAAATACTAATCGATGGGGAGGTTGGGGCCACCAGTGGGAATATGTCACAAGTCAAAAAATGAATAAGTATGTCCTTGTAAATAGGCTGTTAGGAATACAATGGTATTATTGCATTTGTCAGTCTCAGTTGGTAGCTGTCAATCTCAATTAGACATTTGAACATCCTATTCGAATGAATGAATGAATACTAGAACACTATATCCATTGTAAATGTATACATTTCGACATCAATACTACCTAGTAGACTAATTCAGATTAACAGACATATTTATAATACTGTATTCATGACATAACTTTATTCTGTTTTTCAAAAAAAAAAAAAACACATTAAATATATAAAAAAACTTTTGCTGACAAACCTATGTTCTTGGTCTTTTCAATAGCAGTATATTTCAGTAGCCATAGCTTGCAATACAAATTCAACTGGACATAAATATTTATTGGATTTTTTAGTTAATCTGCTGACTTCAAAACAACTTTGGACAATTTTGTAATTACTGTTTGTGCCCTAAATACACAATAGTAACAATGGTAACTGCTTAGTCTGGCTTAACATGTTTTTGCAAATGTATGCAACAAAAACATCTATTTTTACCCTAAATTATTCTTCTGGGTAGCTTTAAAGTGTGCTGGGGACCCCCTTTGTATTGCTAAATAAACTAAAGGGAGAAACAGCTATTTATAAAGTATGCTTAACTGAGTTTGTCTGGAGTTATCCTTTAATAGTACCCTTTCTAATATTGCATGGTAGGTACACTTAATGCATGTTAAATGTAAAATCCCACCCTTTTTGGCTATTGCTGAATTTAAAGAATTGTTTGTCATTGTGTTTTAAGAACACCAAGTCATCTAATTTCTATATTGTAAATGTCATTTGTTGGAGTCATCTACACATTAAATTATGATCATCCGAGTTGACATCCAGGGAGGATCATTTTCCTTTTCATGTGCAGAAATCTGACCATGACAATAAGCAGACCCCACAACTTCCTGGAAATCCGGAGGTAGCTGGGAGCCATTTTTGACTGAGATATAAATCAATGTCAAGATCATCTGTGTATGTTTACTTTTTTGTATTCAAAGTGAATACAAAATGAATACTGAGACTTAACTGTGCAGTTGTAAGTGTGTTCCTTCCATATTTATACAGAACACACAGAGCTGACATTTCAGATGAATTTCCATCTAAACAGGCATTTACATGAGCATTGAACAGAATAGTACAGAAGTGGTCTCTTAGGCCAAGTGCAGAGAGTGTTAGAAATATAGACAAAAATCAAGGTCTCATAAGGCTAAAGCACACTTTAATGTGAAATGTATCAAAATTATATCTGAGATTAGTTTATTCGTATGCATACACTTTTATTAAACCCTCAGGGGCTGTATGTGACAGTCTGGCAAGGCTGGGGCTATGTGACAGTGGCAGATTGAACAAAACCACTTTTCTGTGCAGTTATCTGAATTTAAAACACTATTTCTGGCACAGATTAGGGTTGGTACGTATTTAACATGGGCAGCCATTCCCTAGCATGCACCAGATTCCAGTTGGCAAATCTGTAACAACTGGTATAGCATATTAATCCATACCATAGAATTTAAAGTGACCCTACATCAAAGGAAATATGTGGGCTGCCATTAATGACTACTTATTTTAAAACTGATTAGTTCTGATTCTAACGATGATCATTGATGATGATGGCTTTATTATATTGAGTCACAACCTAGATAAAAGAGGCCGAGCAGGACTATAGATCTTTTCAATAGATTCTGAAATTACAGCTGAGACAAAAAATACATGGACAGCCAACCACCTAGCATTTTCAGAAGTAGGTCAGGTCACTAATGTGGGAGCCTGCATTAATTGTTACGTTTCCTTCATTATGTAGAAGTTAGGAATACCTGTATTCTATCTCTGTGGGCTTATGCAAGGATGGTGTGGCATGATACACCCAATTCAATTCAGAAGGATATTAGAAGTAACAAAAGTTTTTTTTTTCCCAACAGGCTGCATGTGATGTATTCTGTGTAGGGGATGATGTTAACATTGAGAAAGCAAACAATTCCCTTATTAGCAATGACCGCAGCTGGAAGAGGAGCAAATACCGCATCAGCTTTGTGGCCGAGGCTCCTGAACTCACACAAGGTACAACATTATCATATCAGTACATGAATATGCACATAATCTTCACATGTATGCAGTAAATATTTATTAAACATACAGTCTGAAAATGTTATAATGTAAATCCTCAAGCTTCTAAAATGATTTTCTTTTCACAGCTCTTTACAGTATTCACAGAAAGAAAGTGTATGGTGCCCGGCTATTATGTAGACAGAACCTTCAAAGTGCAAAATCCAGGTTCAGTATTTCTGAAAGTCTTGACAGTTTGTACATATTTTGAAAGCTTTTTTTTAATCGGTATGTCTGGACATTCACAAATGTGGGTTGTCTTCTACGTATTTTGAGGCTATCTGTTAAGGTGTAGTGATATCAAGTGCAAAGAGCATCAACACAGTCCATACTACCTCAAAGACCTGTGCTTCTGTTAGGAACACTGGTGGTTTCACAGATGCAACTGTAGCACCTTTAATGCTTTTGGCTTAGTGGTGGATAGATCCAACAGTGGGTCCCTGTGCAGAACTGATGTGGCGCCCCCCCCAACAAACAGATTTGGGGCCCCAATGAGCCCTTCTGTAAATTTTTGTTTAGTTCTACTTTAAAAAGTTTAGAGTGAAATGTGTTATTAATCATGGGGGCTCGAATGAGAAAGTAGAGATCTGCCTCTAGCAAGATGGATGGATCATTATATATATATATTTCATTCTTTTTCTACAGTCGATCCACTATTTTCCTTCGGCTTCACACCAATGGACACCAAGAGCTGAGGTACAAACCAGGAGATCACTTAGGAGTTTTTGCCGGCAACCATGATGACCTTGTCAATGCCTTGATTGAAAGACTGGAAGATGCCCCACCTGTCAACCAGCTAGTTAGAGTGGAGATTTTAGAGGAAAGAAATACTGCTTTGGGTAAGTTATTATAGATTTCTAAGCTAACAACAATAATAAAAACAAAATTAGGACTGTTGTCTATGTTTGCTTTCATTTTTTATTCTTTAATTTTCTTTTTTCCAAAAAAAGTGTTCTATAAGGTAACCTTGTTCATTACCAATAATTCTTATTCCTTTCAACAATACAAACTAGCCTACAAATATATCGCAATTCTAACGTTGTGTCCTATGATGATACAGGTGTAATCAGTAACTGGACTGAAGAAGAGAGGATCCCTCCATGTACCATCTTCCAGGCCTTCAAGTATTTCTTGGATATCACAACTCCACCCACACCACTTCTGATGCAGCAAATTGCATGCCTCGCCACCAACGAAAAAGAGAAAAAACGCCTGGAAATTTTAAGCAAGGTATTGTAACTACTTATATGAATAAAATCTAAAATAAAAAAATAATTAAAATGTAATTTGCATCCAAACAAATTTGAATGTTAAATCAAACACAATGACAAATGATGAGTAGAAATATCTATTTATCTTTCTATCTGACCTTGCTACTCAGGGCTTACAAGAATACGAGCAGTGGAAGTGGTACATGAACCCAACAATTGTTGAGGTGCTGGAGGAGTTTCCCTCAGTTCAGATGCCATCATCCCTGCTGCTCACACAGTTACCCCTGCTACAACCTCGTTACTACTCCATTAGCTCTTCTCCCGACATGTATCCTGATGAAGTTCACCTCACTGTTGCAGTTGTGTCGTATCGTACAAGAGGTAATCTTCAAAAACCTGTGAACATTTTTTTTTAATATAAAACATCATATTATCAAGGTGGTATGTGACATCCCTACAGGGACACCTCCTAGGTTCAGCCAGTGGGTGAGAGACTCTGTAAAAACAAATAAGTGTTCTCTTTGCTCTTGAACTTGGACTGGCAAGTTGCAACCAGGGACAAGATTGTGTGACATGGCTTTTGCAAAGCACCATAACTTTGCTAATTTACCTGTATAAATATATCGCAACATGACTCTATTGTACTTGTATTTATCATTTTTCAGATGGGGATGGTCCCATACATCATGGTGTCTGCTCCTCTTGGTTAAACAGAATACAACCTGATGAAATGGTTCCATGCTTTGTAAGAGGGTAAGTTATATGGACATGTTGACTGACAAAAGTTGTTTACTGAAAAGCTGCTATACAAAGTTTGTTTCTATAAGCGGATAGTAAAAATGCTAAATTACATGAATACAATCTATTTTAAAACACTAGCTTATAAATAGAATACATCACTCACTTGTGGGTATTCCAAAGTTAACAAATATAGTAAACTGGCTGTGATTTGTCTATTTAGAGCTGCAAGTTTCCATATGCCACAAGATCCCCATGTGCCATGCATCCTTATTGGTCCAGGCACTGGCATAGCCCCTTTCAGGAGCTTCTGGCAACATCGTCTCTATGATATGCAACATAAAGGTCAGTTTTTTAAACCAAAATGCAACTTTGCATTTTAGATTTTTTTTTGCCTTATTTACCTATTGTTTTTTTATTCTTTAGGATTGAAACCTTGTCCAATGATACTTGTCTTTGGGTGCCGGGAATCAAAAATTGATCACATTTATAAAGAAGAAACAATGCTTGCCAAAAACAAAGGGGTGTTTAAAGAGCTGTACACAGCTTATTCCCGGGAACCAAATAAACCAAAGGTATGTGTTACAGTAAGAGCACTCACTGTACCTATGATAGAGTTAGAAACTTGTGAGTACAAGGGGTACAGTGTGTGTGGTTTGTTTTATACAGAGCCTTTAGATTTTTATCAGAGTATAAATGCTCACAACTAAACAAAACTTTGAAACTAAAGAAGTAGAAATTGGTAAAGAAATTGGTTAATAAAGCAGAATTATTATTATTATTATTATTATTAATATTAATAATAATATTAATAAACAGGATTTATATAGCACCACCATTTTACGCAGCACTGTACAATAAATAGGGGGGCTGTACATTAAATCTGTTCACATTAAGGACAATATTCCTTTTGCAAACTGTATGTTCATAATTTATAGTATATGCCACTAAGGTGAAGCTGTAGTCACTTTAAATACCCAATCAAGGGCAAAGATAAGGAAATATTAGATATTATTAGAATAATAATTACGGCCAGTGAATATTTACTTTGCAAGCAAAGATTTAATTTGCAAAAAGCAGACTCTTCTTCTTTAGTAAATCAACCCCAATGTATGCTAAACGTATTGAAGTTATACATTTTGGCACCCCGTTAAAATATTTGCTGAACTAAATTTTGGGGTACCCAGCTGCACAGTCATCGTAAAGAGTTAAAAGCACATGATATATAAGATATTACTAAGCACCCCCAACATATATAACCTAAAGCAACAGATCCACAAAAAGTCTTTATGTATAAGAAAGAAAAAAATAAATCTAAATATAATATTGCTTTATTTTATTTTTTATTAAGTAAACTTATGTGTTTTCACTGAATTACAGAAATATGTACAGGACATCCTACGTGAACAGCTGTCAGATGTAACATTTAAATCTCTGAAGGATCAGGGAGGACACATATATGTGTGTGGTGATGTCACTATGGCTGGTGATGTTCTCAAGAGTCTCCAGCAAATTGTGAAGCATCGTGGTAATATGACCACTGAAGAGGCTGGAGCTTTCATCAGCAAAGTGAGGGTGAGTACAAGTAAAATTACATGTTAAAGAGAAATAAGACTATTGTCAGTACACCTTTTATATACAGAATTCAGAATATAAAATCCCAAGAATTGCTATGCCAATTTCAGCCAACAGATGGCATTTGCAAATTGTTGCATTTTGTTCAGTGTTCCTGTGTTAGTTCAAGATTCAACCTAATAGGAATTTTTTTTATACATAAGATATATATTATGATGACAAGTTTCCATGTTGCATTCTGTTGTGCCTAAATAGGCCTAATGTGTGTATATTTCTTTGCAAAATATGCACAGGTTACCTTACATGTAAAGTAGATGTTTGTCAATATTCAATTATTGGGTTTATCATTTAATCATGAATTAAAAAATTTATTTATAAGTTTTTATAGGAACGACAAATATTTTTATATTTTTTTCAGGATGATAATAGATACCATGAAGATATCTTTGGAGTAACACTGCGAACTTATGAGGTTACAAATCGTCTCAGATCTGAATCTATTGCATTTATTGAAGAAAGCAAAAAAGACTCAGATGAGTAAGTGTATTATTATATTTATTTTTGCAGCATTAGGAATCAAAGAGTAAGAAATTTATCAGAACCTGTTCACATGGACAGCTCTGGTGGCATTTACATATAGGCTGGCCGCCTGCCCTAACCTCCGCTAGCCCTAGCAGCAGGAGCTTACCCTCACTAAGCTTACTATAGGGGCAAATCGTAACCCTATGAATAATTGAGAGCATGCTTTTTATAGAGAATCTACCCAATAAATGTAATTTAATTGCAATTGCAACAGCCTTATTGTGTTCCACCCTCCATAGCCCTCCTAACCCAAAAAACCCTCACACAGCTGCTTAATTAGTATATTTACCTTAATAAGGCCTGTTTGTATTCTTCAGGTCAAAATCCTTTTAACCACCCGGCTGTTTAACCCGACCTTGGTTCAGGGTAAAAACACTTGCAAAAAGTGTTAAACCCGAACTTTTCTCAGGTGGTTAAACAAGCGTTATATTGCAATCCGATTGTCATACATTGTATGACGATCGGATTGCAACTGTAAGAATATACTTACCCAGTCCCCGCAGCTCCTCCGGACACGTCTGTCCTCTTCTGTCTTCTCCCGGCGAGTGCAGTGACGATGTCCGGGGTTTCCCGGTGACGTCCCTGCATGCGTCGGTGCGGGAGGCGGGGCGGGAAATTCAAATAACTTTGTATTGAACTCAATAATAAAAAGCTGTATTGAGTCCAATACAAAGAAATCTTTATATAATATATATATTTGTATTATATATATATTATATAAGCTACTGTACATATACAATACATTATACACTATTTTTTTTTTTAATTTTTATTTAAATATTATTTTTTAAAGATTTTTTTTTTTTTTATGTTTTATAAAAAAAAATTTTTATTAATAAATTTATAAAATTTTGGACATATTTCGGTGCGTTATGCGGTAATTCGTTGTAATTCGGTGAATTATAAGTAATTATTGAGTAATTCGGTGAGTTATAAACTACAATCTAAAATAAATTTTTTCTGTAAGTTACAGGTCTACAATTAAAAAAAAAATTAATGAAAAACAGTGTACCGCTTTTGGTACAGAAATCTAGACATCAGTGAAATGCCCAGGTAGTTAAAGCAGCTTTAGCTTTCCAAAAAATCCAAAGCTTTGCTTCTTCATTAAAAGATAGCTACCTGCCTAATGACAATTTAGGATTTCAGTATTTTCTATAGCATGTATTTGTAAAGCAAAAGAGTTTGTTTAAATCTAAAGATCTGATTGCTTAGGATGATATTGGTGCATTGTACAGAAAATGTGCATATCTTTCTATATATAAAAAAGCTAAAAGACTTTCTCTTTTTAGGGTTTTCTGCTCATAACTGGAAGGTCTTATTGTCCATGGATGACAACCTGGCCACGCAAGAAGCATCCCACACCCCATGCACATGGCCATGGCATATCACACCTGCATGTACACTGTTTGTGGAGACATACATAAACTGTGTGTACTGCATGTATGACACAAGACAACTCCTCCACACCTGTATGGCAATGTGGAGAGTTACGTATACCGATTTGCTTTATCTTCTCATATAAAGCCTCCCTTACATGACGGATTTTGTAACATCAGATGCAAATGTTAATCTTTTTTTATTGGACTGAGCACCGATCTGCCTGCTTTCCTGTGCTGTCTTTGTCCTGTGCTCATAACAGTATATAAAAATGTGTAAGAGGGACATATATATTGATATTTATTCCATTGTAATTATGGGATTTCAGTTGTTTTTAGATATAAACGCACTACCATGGTTTTGCTTGAAATCTATCAGCAGCATAATGAGATGCAAAAAAACAAAAGGAAACAAACTATTCTCTGGTGCATGATTCTTGTCATTTTACTCAGGCCTTGCTTTGCTTTGTTTGGACTAAAATATGTCCATTATTCAATAAGATCCAATAGTAATATTTTATGCAAGAAAATAGGATGGCTATGGCTCTTCAGTCTGCATTGCTTTCCCTTATACACCCATGATTGCCATATGTGCCATATACATTAGTGTATTGCCCTTCTAAGATGCCATAACATATGACAAAATGATCAAGCTCTGTATCTATTTCCAAGGTTGGTGGAAGATTATACATCTCCTTTCAAAGTTCGGTCATTTAACTGAATGTGACATTAAGGTTTTGAAATTAATTTATTACGAGAGAGCTGTACAACTTCTATGTGGAAACCACTTAAATATAGGAGTTTAGATACACCTAAGTGAGGCAGTGACAGAATATCCTGTATGTTTGAAGATTCTACTCATTTTCTGTAAAGAGAAGGTGATTCACATTAATAAGGCTATTTATGCATAGGTTGACTCCGACTCTCACAAAACAGTGGCCCCAAAAATGTCAAAATCTACCCAAAAGAATAGTTAGCTTTTATAGTATGTTCTTCAAACTAAGAACCTATTCTACTCATCCTTCCTGACCCACAAGTTTGTATCTTGGTGATGGATTACAGATTAATATTACAATAGCACGAGAAAAGTAATGCGTGGGAGGCTGTAGTGAAGTGATATGAGTGCATGATTTTGGTCTTTGCAGAGTGCCTTGGCTTTAACTGGTGATACCTCAAAACCTTTAAAAGGCCTAAATGGGATTTCCACAAAATCAGTATATTCCCTGTCTAATCAAGACTCCTCTGTCCATAAACCTCTAATATGGCTCTTTGGAAGGTGGCACAAACATAAACTGTATGGATAGGGCCTTCAATTCAATATCTATAATTATACACCAACATTTTAGTGATCTGTGTTTTTATTATGTTATAGACAAGCCTGAAAATTGGTGTACCAACTGTGAGAATTCAATCTTTCTATTAGAGTTTCAGTGGCTTATTTGCCTAAAAAAATGATTACATCTCTGGAGCTCCATGAAGCAGGTTCTCCATAAAATTTCATCTATTGAGAGCTAAAATGTAAAACATACACTGCAAAAACACTGTATTATATGCTGTACTGTACCCTTCTTAGAACTAGGTTCAAGAAACCATAAATGAGGGTTGTGTGCTTTATAGTACATATTCACTTCTCTTCCATATTCTGAAAATGGAATCTTAACTAATGGCATCAAGGACAATATTTAGAAGAATGGTCAAAGCTGTTGCAGCAGCGATCTCTTACCAAATAGAATATATGTTTAATGTATCACTATACATTTATATAAAAATGACTATATAAAGTGGTGATGGGTAAGACAGTAAAAAATATTATTGTTTCTATTCTCTATATTGTACTAATATAAAACAAATAATAGCAAAAATCTAGTCATCCAGTCTGCCATTAAAATATACATTATATACCCTGCATTTTCCAAACTCTGTTTACAAAAGCGTTTGTATTTTTTGCAATCTCTTCGTTATCAGAAATACTGATTGTGCTTAAAGGACCACAAAAGCCAATGCAGGATTAATAGGTAACTTTTCATTTAAATACCTTATGCTCATGACAAACCTCTGGCTCCAGTATTTAGTAAGTCATCGACTAGCAGCTAATGTATCCTTTACTTCTGCATACTTGATTGAAATCCATGGCTTTCTAAGTATTAAAGTAGAAGGGTCATTATCACAGACAACAGAAGGGGTGACATTGCTTTCATGAAAGAACAACTTGGTATTTTACTAAAATGCATAATAAAATTTGAGATGGTTCATCACACACAGCTAAATATAACTCTTGTTTGAATACATAAATGAACATTGCAAAATGTTACTAGTCTTTTAGACAGTGCTACACCAGTCCTAAGGTACTGGTGCTGCCACATGATTTGAAGAGATATGTATTGCACCTATTCCTACACAGAAGTTAAGCGACCATTATACTTTCCTGCTGTCTAGGAGACTGCTTGAGGATCTCTTTCCATCCTTGCAAAGCATCACACTATGTGTTCTCCATACACCTAGAGATGTTGCAGAATACTAGTTTGTCCTCTGTGCCTTCATATGTATTTATAAATGAACACATGGGATGCTTATCCAGGCTACTGTCTATGATGTTAAGGTTTCTAACTAAACTATCAGTTCGGAATCCTATTCCACTTCAACCACAATAACAACATCTCTTTTAGTCTCCCCATACATATTACAATCAGATCATACAGCCTCTGTACATTACCTTTTAAGTCTACCATGACAATGTAATAGGCAGACCTACCTAAAGTATCCAATCAGGCAGGCAATGGCATGCCTACATACTTGTAGCTCTTGAAAGAAGTCTTGATATTTTTTCCATGTGAAGAAGGCTCATAGGCTCAAAGAGCTCATACGCTCAGAAAGGACAATATATAACCTAAAAGTAGAAAACTGATTAAATTTTAAAACACATTATTGACCTCCTGTCCAGTCTTCTGCTTTATCTCTTAGCCAATGTAGACCAATTAGGTGCATGGCAAAGAATGTAAAAAAGGTTTCTGTGTAGAGCTACTTTTTACATAGTTATGAATAGTACTAGTAGCTTCCATTTTGAAACTACAAGTTTTTAAAATAAAGTGGTCCTTTAAGTACAAGGTTTGGACTAATAGATACAATTCTACCTACAACAGACTGGACACAAATTCGTATACTAATATACTATGCAAAAAAAGTGTGAATGAGTTGCAGGGAACAGATCGTTCTACTTCCTTAACCCATAAAATGAGGCAAAAGTTTCCCTCATCCATACAAAAAACTATATTTACATGAATTGATTTCTTTTAAATCTGAAGGATCCACAAAGTTGTGCTTATTCATCAATATATTTTTTTTTTGTTGGAACGATCTATGGTAAAACATTAAAGGTGTGCATAATGCCAAAATTGTAAAATTTGTGAAAGTTAATGAGGTAGTCTGTAAAAAAAGTAAAAACTGGTAAGATGATAAAAACAAAACTATAAAGTGAGATTTCTGCAATTTTCCATGAGTATTAATGACTATTCTGCATCATTAGCAGGATTAGTATGTTCCATCTACACTTTGACTGTAGTCTAAGCATGCACCCCTTTGTATAGTCCCAAGCTAACAGTGGTATGGATCAGCGTTGCATATGTTTGTTGGAAAAGATCTGCTATAAAAAAATAAAAGAGCTTTAACTCATTCCTTGTTTTTGTTTTTTTTTCTATTTATATATATATAGGTTATGAAATAGTTTACACTCTCTATGTGTTAAAAAAAAAGTAATTGAACATTAGATTGTGATTAATATTTTGTTTTCTTACTAAAAAGAATTATGGTTACTGACCATGGTACATTACCTTAAACAATGAGTAGTAGATATAATAATACATTCAGTAATAAAGAAGAAGATGTACTAGCATATTTAATTTTGTGAAATCTTTTGGGAGAACTTATGCAAGTGTGGTTTGCTACATTGGTAAATGAATCCTGTTCACTGCGAACAGAACCTTAAAATGGGCTTCAGTACTATGCAAAGCCAAAAGGAACCCATTCCCATCAGCTGGTGGTTGTTGGGGATGGTTACAGTATTTTCATTGGCTGGTGGTTCTTATCAGTGGTACCTCTCCTCTCAGCCATCATTCAAAAGGCATGTGGCAATATAAATACCAGACTAGGAGCTGGTATTTACTATGCAACCACTCTCATCTATTGCAAACATTTGGCCATGTTTGCTAACATGGCGTGAATCAGTGGTCAGTTCAAACTTCAATCCTGGTTCCTTCACATTGGTGTTTATATAAAAATAATCCTTGAGAAGATGCCCAGCACAGGAGAACTGTCTGACATTGTAATATAAGTATCTCTTACAAATGATACATTTGTATCTGTAACAAAAGTATCATTTGTAACAGATACTTACATTACAATGTCAGGAGGTTTTCCTTTGCTGGGCATCTTCTCAATGATTGCAGCTGTGGCCGCATTAATTAAAAAGAGTGTGTGATCCCCAGGGCACTAGAGGTTAATTAACCTCTAATGCCCCGGGGATCGCACACTGTAGGATTCCAAGGGAGTCATGTGAATCCCCTGTGAATCCTCCTGTTATAATTTCCTCGATCTTCCGATGGTTTTGTGAAATCTGTTCACCGCAATTTTGGTACTTCGAGGAAATTTTCATCCTTATGTGACACCCGACTACAGGATAAGAGTGATAGAGCTACTACATCTAGAGCTTCTGGGATAGTACAACAGTGACACAGGATAAGAGAGATAGAGCTACTACATCTAGAGCTTCAGAGACAGTACAACAGCGTGAGACCCGACTACAGGATAAGAGAGATAGAGCTACTACATCTAGAGCTTCAGAGACAGTACAACAGCATGAGACCCGAGTACAGGAAATAAGAGAAAGAGCTACTACATCTAGAGCTTCGGAGACAGAACAACAGTGTGAGACCCGACTACAGGATAAGAGACATAGAGCTACTACATCTAGGGCTTTAGAGACAGCACAACAGCATGAGGCCCGACTATAGGAAATGAGAGAAAGAGCTACAACATCTAGAGCTTCAGAGACAGTACAACAGGGTGGGACCCGAGTACATGAAATGGGAGAAAGAGCTACTACATCTAGAGCTTCAGAGACAGTACAACAGTGTGGGACCCGAGTACATGAAATGAGAGAAAGAGCCAGACAATCACGGACCGCACAACATTTCAGCTTACCATTGGATGGATTTCACTATCATCCACTATGATCCACATAAAGACTACTTGCAGCATGCAAGTAGTGTTACCATCGGAAAAATGGAAATGGTTTGTAGTTACTGTCAAGCCAAGAAGTTTAAATCTGAGTCTCCTGGTATTTGCTGCACAAAAGGGAAAGTTAAACTCTGCCAACTGGAAACACGACCACAAGAACTTTAGATTTACACACACACACACACA
>NC_092863.1:57458450-57459389 GCF_032062135.1 Pyxicephalus adspersus | reverse complement strand
GGTCAGTGTGTGAGAGGAGGGCAGAAGGGTATCATTGTATGTGAACCCTGGTATATTTTGGACACATTATAAAGCTGTGATACTTTGCAGCACTGGGGTTGTGTTTCTGTTTGCACTCTTATTCCTTGTATATAACATTCAGACTTCATAATAAAATGCTCGGTGTTATTGGTATTCTGTAGCTGGCCATCAATAACCAAATACTACAACCATATGGATCCTCCGGTGTGGCTGGAAGAGTATAAAACACGACACAAGGCTGGCATGGCAGCACGACGATTGGTGGCCTCATTCTGCAAGGATCTCATCGTAGAACATGTGAGTTGTATTTCTGCAATCTGTTATGACATCTGTAAAGAGTAAATACTACAAATAAAGCCCAGGAATTTCCCCAGTCTGCATACCTTCTACCTTCTGATGAAGTTTTCATTTACAGGACACACAATGCAGTGAATCTTGTGAACCATTAGCAGATGTCAGGCAGTGTGGTGGAGTTTGTGCAAAGATCTCCTATGAATGACTAGTAAGAATAAAACAAACTCCGTGGTGATTCAGGAAATTAATCTTATTAATATTTAAATAGACAATAAATTACTTGCAGAAGTAAAAACAGTCTTATGGTTATGTATATATACAATATTCTGTCTCTTTAAATATACTTTCATCAGTTTAGCAGGATAAGCCTACTCTAGATTTGTTCAGCAGACTTCTTAGTCCATCTTAGCCACTTTGACATGTAGTTTCACCTCTGGGGAATACAGACTAGGCCAGGGGTCAGCAACCTTTTTTTATCAAAAGAGCCATTTTGCCTCCTCTTCCACTAAAGAAAAATAGTCTGGAGCCGCAAAACATAACACAGTTTATAAACATTTAAAAGTTTTAATATTTTTTTAATTTTACCTGTTACAACAAGTGTGCATGTGTAGGCCTACTTTGAAA
>NC_092863.1:57416054-57457380 GCF_032062135.1 Pyxicephalus adspersus | reverse complement strand
TGCAGACCCCTGGACTAGGCATTTGTGTGCGTAAGGACTAACATAGACAAATGTGCACAGTAGATGGCAGCACAGAGGCTTCAATCACTAAAATAGACACATGCTTGCAGTACAGCCAGTGCACTTGTGCCCAATTGGGACGTGAGAATAATCACAATTGTGCATAGTGTAATGGGGTGGTAAATTGAGTTAAGGGGTTTATTGGTTTAATTTGCTGAAATCTCAGGAAGGATGGCACCTTTTTATGGTTGGAAACAAACATTTCCAATAACAAAGTACTTCAAAACCTTTGTTGTGTCACTTTATTTTGTCTTTATGCCTCTATTATTTATTTTCTGTACATTTTTGGGGATTTCATTATGAGAATGGGACACAATTAAGTGGCTGTGACAGTTGGAACTGAGGACTCTAAAAGGGTAAATATCCTGCAGTGTTCAACCCAGAATTTTTTTTTAAGCCGGGTGGGAAGAAATTGTAGGCGTGTGGCAGCCCTATTATTGTGACCTAACTTCTCAGTACCCACCTGAAAATAGCCAGGTGGTCACTGAAAAGTGGGATACAAAAAGTCATCATGTATTTCAGTTTACCAGAAACTAAGCACAACTGGAATGTTTGTGGGCTTTTTTTATTTACTGTATAGTTTTTTTTTCTTACAGTTCAGAATTACAGCTTTTATCTGAGATATACAGATATGTAACCTTATGATACAATATTGTAAATTTTCTTTTTTTTTTTGTTTCCAACCAGCGTTTGCCTTGTGAAGGTTTTAACGATTTTGAAAGTTTGGGCTATCCTGCACATTTTATTGAAGATGAGTTATTGTGTACACTTGGTATAGAGGGCTGGTAAGTTTTTCATTACATTCTTGTAAATGATTTGCCTACAATTGGCAGATTCTAGTTTATCTCCAGGAACATACCTGGTGATTCGCCAAATTAATTTTTAACTTGTTTAATTCCATTTTGTGTGGGGCAGAGACCATCTTAGTTTTTAGCAATGTTTTATTTTTAGGTATTCTGAATTTCTTTTTCATGGTTTTATTTTTCTCTTTAAATCTTTAGGTTTGTAAAATTCTTTCTTGTAAATCACACTGCTGCACACACAAATGACCAACAAGTGTTATGTGTAAAAGAAGGAACCTTTGTTGGAATCAGGAGACTGGCTGTTTAATTCATTACAACAATTTGGAGTTTTCACAAAAAACAAACCATATTTAAATATAATAGATTGCTTGAAAAACACAATCGGGGGATTGCAGTTTTGAATGTGTCTTGAAATTGGGAGTTCCACACCAGGGCTTACTTAATTGGCTTTTATATAGTAATTGTAAAAAAGTTGAAAAACACTATTTCTTTATTTTGCAGTGTTCTCCCCAGACCCCTTTAGCTGGGCGCACCACCCGGCACTTTTCAGCAACCAGCCGGCTGTTTTTGGGTGGTTACTGATGAGCTGGGTCACAATTGGGGGCTTCCATCCACCTACAATTTCTTCCCACCCAGCTTACAAAAATTTCTGGGTTGAGCACTGTTTTGTATCTTTATTTTTCCTTATATTACAGTGTTTCTTAACCTGAGTCCTGTGGAACCCTAGGGTTCCACCAGATTTTGCTCTGGGTTCTTTGAGCAAAGAGCAGTTTGTGACTCTCAGGTCAGTTTACCAGATACCAATAATCTTTGGCTATCTGTAAGAATGAAGTTTTTCCCACTGGCCAGCAATGTAAGAGACATTCTTCATACTGATCACCACATTAATGTACTGAGAGTTGTAGATATAGTAATTACAGCAGGGCTTCCCTGAGGACCTGAAAGATTTTTTAAGGGTTCACCTATGTTAAAAAGGTTGGGAAACTGTGCTATAATGGAAACCTTTACTGAGAGAAGTGTATGACCTGTCTTTGCTAGCCTATTTCTGAAAATGTTAGGTGCCTAAAGCATTGCACCCTTTCAATTTTCCAATCACAAGGGTGCATTCAATGGAAAGGATTCAGACCTGTTTATAAATCCTGTGCACTCAAATATTTGTATTACAGATTTTAGCAGGAAACACAACCTCTAAAATAAAATGCTGTGCTGCTATAATGATTTGGAGGATTTCTTAAGTTAGGATCATAAGGACTGAATCATTTTGTGGTTGTGACTGTAGCATCTTGAAAATTGTGAAGTGGTGCTGGAAAAAAAATTGACCCCTTGTGTGCTTGTCTTAAAAAAGAATTAACAAATCTATTATAGGCTGCTTTAATACAACAAACAGCTGAAGACCAATTTATAATTTTAGGGAGTATTTCATACAGAAGTATTGTGCAAAGAAGATTCTATATTTTATGCGCCAAGAGACCACAATGTCTAAATTTAAGGAGTTTCTCCAAAGACCTGCGAAACAACAAGACATTCTAGAAGGTATGGCTCGTATTGACCATAACTACCCTTTTTCTTTCAGTGCTTAAAAGTTATAGAATAAAATGAAAAATGTACTACTGTTACTTTGCTAACATTATAAAATAGTAATAAGAATGATTTTAAAGATATTCTGTTGTGCATATAATAGGGCTGATTTGCTAAAGCCATAAATACTTACTTCACACAGTAGAATAAAGTGAAGCTTTTTTCTATTCAATAACTCAACCATGCTTTACCCAAACAATATTATTTTACTGCCCTGCACATGCTTGGGTAATCAAAGTGAACTTGGCTTCTTTTTTAGGGAAGCTCAGTAAACATTTACTTTACATTCAAGTGAACAGTGTGTAATGCAGAAAGTAAAAAAGAAGTGTAAAAGTAACTTTTACAGATGGGTATGTTATCTCTTTAAATTATGCTGCAGAAAAGAAGAAATCTTGTGGAGACACTTGTTCAGTTGACAGACCCCCCTAATTCCCAATTCCTGCTGGGTCAGTAGTGCAGTAAAAGGAAATTTCCATTAAAAACAAACACAAACTGACAAAGATCCTAAGGCTACATACACTTGTAATACTTTTGTTGTTGGAAAGGATTTTTAACGATTTTTTCAAGCGACAAAGACTAAAAGAAGAATGAGCGAGCGCTGTACATACAGTTCTATGGGAAGGGCAGGACAAGCGAGTGGCACCCTGCTGTGCTCTCCCCCCCTTCACTTCCATTGCAGACGTTCGCCGCTCCTCGTTCGTGGATCCGCCAGGATGGATCCATGAATGTCGTCGGACGAGCACAGTTCACACTCCAGGTTCTTGTCCGATATCAGCCGTGAAGCCTAATGCATTAAGACCGAGTCCAAAACAAAAAATAATTACAGAAAGTTCCCTTTAAATATTAAAGCACACACTTTTTTTGTTTTTTTTATAGGAGCTGTTCTCATTGATCAATACTGTAACCCTCTAGAAGATGTGAGTTTTGCAGATATTCAAGCACAGATTGAAAATATCTTGGCAAAGGTGAAAGCTTACCTCACTATAAAGAACAGTAGACACCCTAGTCTGTCTCTGCCGGCAGGTATGTATCCTTTTCTGACTGTGTGATGAAAGATATTCTAAAATGCCTGAGCCTCTGTGTGTTTATTTTTCCCTATTCAGTCCTATGTTCCCATCACAAAAACAGACTACCTCAATAAACAAAAGGATTGTGTAGGAAGTGTGGTAAGGTAACACTATTAGCCATTGTTATTATTACTGGTATTATACAGTATTTATATAGCGACAACATATTACGCAGCTCTGTACATTAAATAGGGGTTGCAAATGACAGACAGATACAGACCGTGACACTTGTGGAGGAGAGGACCCTGCCAGAAGATTTTCACCTGATTACAACAACCTTGCATTTAGAGACTAAAGGGTCAATAAAAGTTGCTGTGTATGTATGCAGGCACTTTACACATACACAGGTGACTTTACATAATACTTTTCTTTTTTCTAATAGTTTAGTTTTCTATTAGTTCTAATAGTCTAAACATTTAAAAGCCACTGTGTGCCAACTGTTTATTTCAACAACAATCTTCCCAATAAATTGTGTGTGCAGCACAGTGTTCTCCTCAGCCCCTTTTAGCTGCGCGCACCACCTGGCACTTCAGTAACCACCTAGCTGGTAATGAGTGGATCCTGAAGAGTTGGGTCACAATACAAGGCTGCAACCAACCTACAATTTCTTCCCACCCAGCTTAAAACATTTCTGGATTGAGCACTGTACCATATTGTTTATGCACATGCAGTCTAGATGTCTGCTGCCCTAGCAAACCTAACCTGTTACTCATGTGACTCTGTATATTCCCCCTCTTTATTTTTCCCATAGCAGGCAGATGAAAAGAGTTTGAATAGCACAGAGAGTAGTTTGACATTCCTAGAAGAGCAGAAGTCTACAACCTGCAGTGAGAGAGAGGGGGTTGTACTAGGGCTTTTTGACAATTGCTTATGGAAAGAAAGAATGCTGCTTTTTTGTGCTTTTTCAATTTTTTATTAAGTTAACAGATTCTCTTTAGGAGGTAATATCTCAGAGCCAGTTGTAGTGGGGTTTGTTTTTCTCGACTGAATTTAGGTTCAAGACTGGTTTTATAGAATAGTTTATTTTGGTCCCATCTACACTGTATAAGAGTATGATATATCTTTTCCTCTTTCTGTGTAGGTGTGGGATCATTTATTGAAGACATTGGTCTACAGGCACAGGCTCTGGATGCTCTAAATCATGTCCTCTTTTTTGACTTGAAGTTTAAAGGCAATGTAGCAGATTTCTATAACCCTCTTAACTCATATATGCACCAGGTAGGAATATGAAGCATTTATGTTAGATCTCTTAGTAATTGGAGTTTGTGTAAGCAGAGGTCAGGGATTACACTCTGTTATGTAAAGTGGTGAAAAATGTTTCTATTATAGACATTATGTACTGAGATGGCTTTTACAGTGCCTTTTGGAGAAAACTCTCCAGCAGCATGTTGGCAGATCTGGTTTGGTATTGTAAAACATTTGTTAATTAAACATTTCCTTAGAGAGATTTGGAATTTGTCGTTGCTTTCTGGGTAATAGATTGACTCGCTAGATTAAATATTTTCTGAATCACTGATCTGGAAATCGTAAGCATTTTCTAAAACCAGTAAAGCCAAAAATTTCTAATATAAATCTTGTACAAGTTTACTGTCTCTAGGTATTGAAGCCAGAACTTAGTGCATTGAGGCTGGGCATGTAGCTAATGCAGGATGAGAATCCGCAACTTCAGCCTTCATGTTGGTGTTGTTGACAGGGTCTTAAAAGAATCTGTTTGCCACATGCCTTTCTTCATTTTAGGGTAATCTGACATTATGTGGTGATATTAGATAGAAATGGTGCCTGGCAGAGCTGTAACACTTTTTACTTTTTTCCTAAGGTTCTAGTTGATAGGACAGGCATCCCTATCAGCCTCTCAGTTCTCTATCTCACCCTTGCTATGCACCTGGGAGTTCTTCTTGAACCAGTCAATTTCCCCCATCATTTCATGCTAAGATGGTGTCAAGGTACCCATGGGTAAGATATTTTCCTGTTGTAACTTTGTAGAACATAAGTCTTTGATACAGACTTGTATCAAATGATGATTTTGTCTGAACTGTTAATTTTATTTAAATCTAAAAAACAGAAAACGCAGTGTTTCATGAGGGCAGAGGTACAAACAACATATTTTTTCCATTGCATTTACACCACTTTATATTGGGGACCCCACACAGTTATTTTACAGCCTAGTCAAGAGAAAAAAACGATGAAGCATTTGAAATTGAAACTACGTGCGGCTGTTGGGGAAGTGGCGGGAATTTCAAATTATTTTTTATTGCATTCAATACAAAATAACTGTATTGAATGCAATACAGTGGATTTATATGTCTAAAAGCAGTACATTCATTAAAATGTATTTTACAGTATAATATAATAGTATGAGTATATTATTTATGTATTTTTTTTTAATTTATTATTTTGACATGACATTTGATTTTGTGTTATAATTTAATTTTACTCATACTATTATATTATACTGCATAATTCATTTTCATAAAAAACTATTTTAGAAATATAAATCCATACAGAAATGAACCGCCCAGGAAGTTAATAAACCACTAGACACTGACAAACCTGTGACAAAAAATGTGGAGGTACTTTTTTAACCCCCCTAGCGGTATTCCCGAGTGTGACTCGGGGTGGAAAAAATTGCAAAAAGCGGTAATCCCGAGTCACACTCGGGGTACCTTTGAGGGTCCCTCTTACCTTATCCCCGCGCTCCAGCGGCGATCTCACGATCCCGCTGTGATGGCGGGGCGCTTCTCCGTCGGGGGCGTGGCGGGGCGGGAAATTTAAAAGCAGATTACGGAGTAATCTGCTTTTAAATACCGCCCGGGTCCCCACCACCCCGATGCACGCATCTGCAGTTAGATGCGATGCACCATGCAGGATTTCTGCTTGGTGCATCGCATCTAACTGCAGATGCGATCACCAATAGTAAATCCAGAGGGTGATGCCAGCGGAGATTTCCCGCTGGCAGCAGCCCCTGGATCTACTGCCTGCTCCCTGCTCGCATCACCCGGAGGCTGATCTCCGGGTGATGCGAGCAGGAGAGTGGGCAGCGGGGACATCATCCCCTACTCCCGGAGGCTGATCTCACCCTCTGATTACTATGTAATCTGCTTTTAAATTTTTTTTTAAAGTAAAAACACATAAAAACATGTAATAAAAGTATAAATACACATTGTAGTGCACCAAGCATCATTGCCCAGTGCCCTGATTTACATTTTGCACGCTATTAGCCCTGACCTTGATCTAACCTTTTAATGACTTTTTAATCACTTCCTGAATTGAAGTAAATTTTTTTTTCTAAAATCTGCATATAATTTATATTATTATTTATCAATAATATTGCACCCTTGTTTGGAAAATTTCAGAAGGAAATTTTTGATAAAATTTTTTTTTTGGATAAATTACATTGTTTTGGGCTAATATTTCGTTATTTTTTATAATAATGATTTATAATTATGTATTATTTTATAAATTATGATTCTAATATAATAAATAAATATAATAATTATACCCGGGAGTTAATCCTAAGAATTACAGGCCCACAATATAAACAAAAATTTCTACGCAAAAAAAATAGGATCACTTTTTGCATCAAAAAATGACAGAATTAGAACGCTAGGGAGGTTAAAAAAGGGTCAAGTTTATTGTCTTTTAGACCTTGGGGGAATCGAACTGAAATAAAAAATGCCGGTGGTAAAAAAAAGTCAGTGGTTAGTGGGAATAAACAATATGACCTGAGCAGGTCATTATTGCATGAAGTTTCACACGATGTCCCTTCCGTAATAATCTTGTCTACCTTCCTGATCACTGAGTTGAGTTGTACATGTGCAGTGTCAGCTTTTGTTGGCAGGATACCCTGCACGATACTCTGCATGAGCTGCTAATAATGAAACACTTGTGCACCTGCCTAGGAGTTGTGGTATCCTGTCAATCAAGATAGCTATTTCATTTGGTATTTATTGACATTTAGTACTATAATATCATTTTCCACTCCCGCAGAAGTCCATTAATTACAGACTATGTTTATGTGGATGCATTTGGATCTGGAAAACATCTGACTGCCAAAGAGTGTGAGCACATGATTGGTCAGCCTGTAACAGAGGAGTTTTATGCAGCTGTCAGCACTAAGGAGGTTCTACAACGTATGGTAGGAAACTTGCTCAATCTCGGCAAAAGGTAGGATTCCCACACAGCTCTTCAAAAGTTATTACATGGTTTTCTGTTCTTCACATTGGGCCTGATTTATTAAAGCGAAGCTAGGTTATCAAGCAAACCTGGAACGAATGTCATTTGGAAGTCATTTGCTGTTTTCTACCAAATGTTATGTGTCCTGGACCAGATCTATTTCAGATTAACTGGATCACCCTGATTCACTTGTGAAAGTGTATCCTCTCCAGTCTTGGGGAGCTTTAATAAATCAAGTCTATTGTATTGTATGTAGGTAATTACTTATTACTTATTATTCTTGGTATGTTTTACACATTTGCCTCTTACAGGGAAAGCAAAGATCGCACTTTTATGCTGCTGAGAGTGTCTTTGGATCTGTACTTAGCTATGTATCCAGACAGTGTGCAGCATCTATTGCTACAAGCACGGCTCTACTTTCATCTTGGTATATGGCCTGAAAAGGTAAACCGCAAAAACAAATGTTCAGTGTAACATACCTTGTTTCTGCATACAGCCCTGATGACCTCTATCTTCAGTATAAAACTTAATTCGAAATGCAAAATTTTGGATTTTGAGTTTAGGAAAGAAAATAGGTTTTGACTTTACATGCACATGTGGCTGGAGAACTGTACTGTACAAAAAGGACATTACTTACTAAAACTGAAATCCCACCAAACCCTATTTTCTAGTGTTAATGTTATGGCTGAGATTAAGTAGTGACTGCTAGAGATGTTTGAAATTGTTTGTCAATCATTTTAGCAGCATCAGTTTTTACTGCTTAGTGGATATTGGTAGAATGTCTACATCAAAATATGATCACACAACACCATTTTCAATTTAGTTACTGCCTATTGCCATGCAGAAACCTTCAACAAAAGGCATTGATTATGCACTGCAAGAAATATTTTACTGCTATACTGGTGTGACCAAGCCTGAAATAAAAGATGAAATACATGTGAACCCCACACTGGGTAATGTTGTGATAATATGTCTTTTCAATAGGTCTTGGATATCCTACAGAATATTCAGGCTTTGGACCCATCACAGCATGGTGCTGTGGCTTATCTAGTTCAACATACTCTGGAGCATATAGAGAGAAAGAAGGATGACAGTGTACTTCATGCAAAACTAAGATCCAAGGAGAAGGAAGTGTGTTATTCTGTAGGACTTATTATGAGACATAAAAGGTATTTATATTGCATAGTTAATATTTTTAAATAATGTTGATGGTGTCATTGCAGGGTCTTTTTGTCTGTCTTGTAGTTGCCTCCCAAAGCAAAAGGTAGCAGGGGTACTGGTATATAGTGTTTCACTATATTCAAAAATTCACAAATCTCAGTACATTAGTGTGGTGGTCAGTGCAAAGAAAACCCTT
The DNA here is from genome assembly GCF_032062135.1 of Pyxicephalus adspersus. Classification (NCBI taxonomy): domain Eukaryota; kingdom Metazoa; phylum Chordata; class Amphibia; order Anura; family Pyxicephalidae; genus Pyxicephalus; species Pyxicephalus adspersus. The sequence goes on along the minus strand of NC_092863.1, from coordinate 57,448,342 downwards.
ACATTGTTGGCCATTGGGAGGAATGTCACCCTTACAGATAGCCAAAAAAAAACTGAACTGAGAGGCTCACACATTTCTGGAGGAACCCTAGTTGAGAAACACTGTATTAGATTGTTAGTACTAAGATCTTCTGTTATTTACTTTAGCTGTTAAAGTCACAATTCCAAACAATAATGTCTTGGAAAGCTTTATGTCTGCAAGCAGTTCTGTGCCATTTGTATAGACCATTTTACTTGAGGTTATACCCCTTCATAAGGAGTTATGGATGCCATATAGTACTAATGTCCTCTTTATTTATCAATTATTTATTTTTATCAAAAAAGCTCTGGGTAAATATAATCTTTTATGTCTCCCCTACTTATTACAAATGCATTGTGTAAAGTCAGAACACGTAAATATATTGTGTTTCCAAAAATGTGGTTATTTTGACACAAGGATTAGATTAGCATTGACATCTAGACCTAATTTGTATTATGGCACTTCTGGATAGTTCCCAGACACATTGCCAAAAGCATTCTTACTTAATACTCCAAATGAAAGACTTGTCATTGAAATGAATAGACATGTAGCTAATTAAAAAGAGCTAATAGCTAATTGCCATTATATTACAAAAAATAGTTTGTGTAAAATAAAAAACGGTGTTGATCTTTGTGAAGTGGGGAAGGGTTAAAATCCTGCCAGGTTATTTCTAAATGTGTAAAACTGTCTCCTCTCCCAAAACAGGAATAAAACATTGACAGCAATAAAAGCATTGACACTGGATCTAATACTTCCGTATTCTATCCAAAATTCCAACCTTTTCTTATTCTTCTAGATATGGTTATAGCTGTGTAATCTTCAGCTGGGATCCTTTGTGTATGATGCCACCAGATTGGATGGAAAACCTGGATCTTTATAACCTCACAAAAGGAATTAATCAGCCATTTTATAGTGTGCTTCTTGATGATGGGACTTGTAATTATGTCAGTCAAGGTAGGTAAAAAAAATAGTTTTATTGACAGCAAGTATGTATTTTTGATTTGACCTTCTGCCACAGTAGCATTTAAAGAAATTGTGTACATGGTTTTCTTTGCCATGGTCAGGACTGAATCATTTTTTTAGTTATAAATAAATATTAGAAAGGGGCATAGCAGACATTCTTTTAAGAAATATATGCTTGTATTAAATGCATGGAAGTTGTCCAGAAAGACTGGCCATTAGAAAAGCTGGTACATGAAGAACATTACCACTACTTTGTGTATGAAATATGAAATACTGCTCATTCAAACTGAAAAAATACAAACTAGCTGGAATTGCTCATATCTAGTACTGCATCTTACAACACATCTTTAAAGCTTTGCAGCTGAAACTTGGTGTATGTAAACCACCAACTGGTTTAGTAATACTTTAATTTTTTCTTTTTGAATTTTTGTAGAGGACCTTGAACCACATCCATCTCCAGCAGAAATATCACATCCGGATGTATCCCTTTACTTCTCAGAGTTTGCAGGAAATCACTACATTGCAAATAAAGAGCTGCAGCTTCAGTACCCAGAAGATGCTGACTTGATCAACCAGAAGAGTGTTGATAGCCAGCCTGATGCTTCACTACAGGAACCCTGATTTCTGTCATTAAAACTAGCATCTTGTTTTTATTAGATCTACTACTGCTGGCATAGGTATCACACACCTACCTGGTAAGGCTTTCAGGTAACACATGCACTTGTACCGGCACAGAACAGTGCTGTGCATTTCACTAAAAATGATTTGAAGTGACAGAATAAGACAAAGTTACTTCTATAGGAATGGTGCTCCGTGCTCCCTGTATAGGAAGTCGAGAGCCACCTGTTTTTTTAGCTAATATCCTTTAAACATGCTTTTACTTAGCATGCTAAATAGTAACAAATATAAGGTAAAGTAGTATCTCCTTTAGTAAACACAATAACCAGACCCAATTCTGCATATTTAAAGATAAATCAGCTGGAGATTTCAGTATTAATTTATTACCTCTATATTGAAACAACAGTATATTGCACCTGTCTGTGTTTTATTAGGTATTTAAATATGTTTATTAATTGCTCTGTTTTGCACTGATCTATAGTACAGTTTTCAGATCCAAGGCAGTTTATCATTCTTGGTAAATAGTAGAATTTATTTTTTTTATATCTGATTCATCAATGAACCAATGAAACTCAAGCGAACACATTAGTAAGTACAAATACTGAATAATGTGTAAAAGTTCCAGTAGCTTACTAAACATGTGGTTTATAGCCATAGCTGGTGGGAGCGGTAGCTTGCTGGACTTGATGTCTGTTAAGGATGACTGCACAGGATGAGCCTGATTTATTGAAGCTCACCAAGACTGAGGAACATAGACTATATTTGGAGAACCTGAGTGATCCAGCAAACCAGGAATCGATCCTGTCGAGGACAGAAAACGTTTGCCAAATAATAGGAAATTATTTTTAGGAAATATATTCCAGGTTTGCTGGATCACCCAGGTTCTCCCATGATACTCTATCTACCCCAGTCTTAAAGAGCTAAAACAGATCAGCCCTAATGCGTTTATACAATTAGAGGGATCTTTAGCTGTAGTTAAGACATTGGGTATTTGACTGGATACATTTTTACCATGGATTTTGGTGGACAAACTCTGGATAACGTAATTGCATGAAATTGAACAATAGTGTAACAGTCCTTTGTATACAAAGTGAACTAATTTATTGAACCTGAGAGATTAGCATCTCGGGGGATCTGGGAGTTTGCCCAGTTTTAAATTTGGCTTATAAATAAATGGCAAATCCCAATGCTGCAGATCACTGCCTTGTTAGCAGTGTGAAATTGCAACAGGCACTGGACAGTGGATGTACATCAGGTAATGGTAAAATGTTTTATGTGTGATCACATATCTACTTCAGCTTTAGGCCACATGTTCCCTTTCTATTCTGCTTAACCGTGATCAATGTCACATTATCAAATGCCAGCTGGGATTATGAAGATTTCGGTGATACATTTCCAAAATTTCAACACATTTATTACCTGTCAGTTGACATAAAAATATTGCTATTTATATTATACCAAATTTCCCCAAAAAGTCTATTTAAAGTCACATTTAACATTAATCATTTATTTTTACAAAAAAAAGCTTATTATTTATCTTCCTTTTTTTTCCATTTTGAAAGTTGAGAATGAATTAGGCCGTAGTGGAGATTTGTTTTTTTAACACCTTTTGCAAGTTTTTCTGCTTATTGCCACTTTTAATAAGTGATAACTTAATGATATTGTTTATTTAGGAAAACATCCATAATTAAGTGCTTGTTTGTTGAGCTCCCTGCTGCTAAGGTTCTACCACATAAGCCAACCAGAAACGTTTCCCCCATTGCATTTTATAGTACCCCATTCTTAGAGAGAAGGTTGTGTGTTGTGCAATTGTGCCAAAATTAGTTTTTTTTTTTTTTTTTTTAAAAAAAAAAAAAAAACTTGCAACAATGTAAATTTACAAAAGACTGATTAGGACTTGGACCATATATACAACTTCATTGCACAAAATCATGGGAACACATCTACTTTCTATTTCAGAAATAAAAAATTGAGCTCCTATAGCGGTGAATAGTTATAGAATTGTTCTTATCAAGTTAAAATCCTGTTGTGGTTAAGTGTTTTAAGAGTGTGTTATCAGTAGTGCTTTCTTTTTTCATTGCTGACCTCATGGTAGACATGTTTAGGGAATGTGATCTTAAACTCCAATGTCCTGTATCAGCTGCCCATACAGCTGTCCATTAAAGTTGTGACACTATTAGGAATGTTGTTGAAGAGAGTGAAATCCCAAAGAGGCTTTGATATGGACCTATCTGTACCAAAGGCCAATTTGCTGCTGCAGTGTCAACAAATACACAGTATGAGCACATACAGGACTACAGTAGGAGTAGGTGTCAATGTTTTATTCTATTTTATGATATAAAATACACTAAACCCTAATTTCTCCCATTTCTTGCACATGTTACCATTTTGTATAGTTTAAAAGCATTGTTAAGTTAGGTCCATACCTGTTTTGTAGATCTTTAATCAGAAATGCAAAAAACACACTTAATAGCATTTAAATAGGTGCAAGATCAATGTCACCTTAAGGGCCTGTATATGCAGACCAGATCATACACCTTTGGGGAAAAGAAAACTGTTGTATATACTTTAGCTCTATTGCTTCCATCAGTATTCTGTTAAAAGCAGAATAGGGTTATGTTTACACACTTAAATGCAAAAAATCCAGAGAAGCAATTCTCTGCAAACAGTACTCTCACTATCGTGTATGTCGGCACTCTCACTATATTCTTGCTGCATGTCATACAGTTACAACTAATATTGCTCTTCTGTGATGGGTAAACTGTTTATGTTACGTGTAGTATGTTACTAGATAAGATTTTAAAATTGATCACCTTTTTCCTAACTTTAGAGGGTGGAGAAGGACCTCAGACAAGTCTATACTGTTTTTGGTCCAATTAGGAATGTTTTTTTTTCCTCAATTGCTGTCCTTAATATTTGTTGAGAGGAGGGAGAGGAGAGGGAAGGGAGAGGAAATAAGCAGAGTTGTCCTAGTGAAATAACAGAAGCTAATCGAAATTCCAACCTTTCCAAACACTATTGAAAACTTAAAAGGTATGCCTGGAGTTTGACTTAAAAGCCTTCATAGGTAGACTCATTGAGGCTGCCATTTCTGACGGGCTGAAAGTGATAGCGCACATAATATCATTCTGGCCTTATGCCTTAAAGATACAATAGCCTTGCAAGGGGGCTCCTCCTGCAAGAGTTAAATGCGTATATAAAAATTAAGAACACTATTCATTACAATATTATTCACTCCTGCAGGATCCTATTCTCATGCAACTTGTCCCATACAACTTCTTTTCTAAGGCGCTCCATGCTGCTGTCACAGGTTCTGATGTCTGATAACAATACTAGGGGCCCAACCACAAACCAGAGCTTTAAATACTGACCTGAGGGAAAAAAAAACTATGCAGTCACTAATGAAGCCAGAAGGGTCTTTATTACAGCCAGTCTGTTTCATTTTCAGGATCTCAACAATGGCAGCCTCTGTGTTTATCTTATGACAGGTTTACTTTAAGACAAAAAGTAAATTTGAAGCTGCCTATGTGACTCTGAGAACTCAATAGGTAACATACTGTTTGTGTCACTTATTTTTGCCATCATGGGCATAGGTGCTATTTCAATTTGTATGTCAAAAATAAACATTGGTAAATGTCCAGAATTAATAAACATAAAATCTCTGCTCTCCATTTTTAACTCTGTTTGTGATTCCTGTCTTGTGATCTCTGTCTGTTATCATACTTTATCTTGTTTTCCACATACATTGGGCCTGATTTATTAAAGCTATCCAAGGCTGTAGAGGATCCAGCAAACCTGAAATGGATTTCTTCAAAGTCATTTGCTAGAAAATCTTTTGAATCCTTGATTAGATTCATGCCATTCCTGGATTGCCCAGCTTTACTGATGAAAGTGCATCCTCTCCAGCGTCAGCCCCTTTGTGTGTGGGATAATATATATTATGCTATCTCATTTTCTTTTGCCTAAGTCAATCCAATGGTGATTCCATCTCAACCTTGCCAAGGTTGTGTGATTTAGGAACGCAAGTTTTTAAATTGTTTTACAACCTGTAGTGTCTGGTGGCTTTCGCAAGGTGGCACTGCAATAACGAAGCAACATATAGGAATGATATTTGATGGATGTATGTATAAAGATGTATGTTTTATATTGGTTTCTTTCCTTTAATTATCATATCAAGAAGTTTAAAATGTTTTTTTAGCATGTATGGTAAGTTTGTAGTCATTGCATTTGGTGTTCACTTTTGAATTACACAATCCAAATGAGATAAAATACACTGTAAATAGATACCTTCATGGTTCATACGTGCTGAAACCAAATGTGGCGCAAAAATCAAGTGTTATGTTAAGAAATCTCCCCAGCAGCAAAAATAAACGTGATGGAGGTTATTAACCCTTCCAAGTTAGAGTGCAAAAAAAATCATATTTGACTGGTTACCTGAAAATATATTATATTTTTGTTCTTGGGTTTAGATATTCTTTAAGTACATGCTTAGTGAAATTTGATAAGAAAGAATGAAATAAATTTGTTACCAGAAATTTAGGGTTATAGTATGGTATTTATAGTATGCAGTTTATAGGGCAGCAAATGAACAGTCCGTTCTTAAAGATGTGTTGGAAGCTGAAAAAAAAATGGGCAAGCTTTAGGATCTGTGCAGTTTTAGCAAAGGACAACTCAGTGTATGTTCAAGTTGGCAAGGCTTGTAGTGTGTTCCAGTATGCAGTAAATAATACCTACCAAAGTGGTCCAAGGAGGGATAACTGGTTAACCAACAACAGGGTTACGGGAGCCCAAGGCTCATTCATGTGTGTGGGAGGAGGAAGCCAGCCCATCTGGTCCAATCTCGCAGAGAGTTTCTTTTGTATAATTTCTCTTTATGCAAGAAGGATGTCAAAATTCACGGTGATGTACCTGTATACCAGAATGCCGATACTGACCCCTGTTCACTGACAAAAGTTCCTACAATGGACACGTGAGAATAAGAAATATGCTAAGGAGCCATTAAAAAAGGTGGCCTGGTCTTACAAATTAATGTTTCTTTTAGAGCATGTGGAAATGAAAATATGTGTTCACTGTTTACCTTGCAATTGGAAGAGGACAGGTCAGCTGGAGCAGTGTGACTTAAAGTATCTGGTAATTATTGACCAGGTAGCACAAAACAGTACCTTCAGAAGTCTTGCCTTAATCTTAAAGTCGAAAAAGTAGTTTAAAAATTTGTGGTCAGAGAAGGTTTTATTGCAGAAAGGGTCAGGCGATGTCCCTTCTGTAATCAAACACACTGACCTACCTGATCTCCCTTTAAACCATCACAATTGGCACATCCCGGTTTCCTGTTTCTGTGGCTGCCGGAACTGAATAAACGGACGCGCCTGCATGGGAGTTACGTCCTTCTGGCCCAACCAATCAAGATGACCAAATAGGAGAAGAAGGAGGAAGATGGTGGTGCCTGCAACGTAATGGGAGACTGTTGAGTTCAATACACAAAATATTTTCATTTCAGGAATGATCCTGTACTTTAAATAATGAAAAAGTATGACCAGGAATATTAAAATAAAATCCACTTTAAATACAAATGTGAAAGGCCCACCCGGTACTCAAGAGCTGACCTGCTATACTGGTATGTATCTATGTGTTGGCTCAGGAAAGCAAAAGTAGAGGTCCTGAATCTCAAGTAAAATTCAAGCCAAACTGGACCCCAGGCATATGGAAGCCTTTCATTAGGCATGTGGGTACTGCCTTCTCCCATATTTGAAACGTGCCCATATTTTATTCAATACCAGGCAGGTAGTTATGGAAGAATGACTTAAAAAATACAACTACACCCTTTTAAAACCTGATAATCTAGATTTTCCATCTAAATAAGAAGTGCAGGCATTAGTGAGATCCATGTAAAAAATATTTGTGTATGTCCCCTAGCCCCAGCATCTTTGTTTTTCATACCTGCTAACTAGTTCAAAGAAATGGTTAAAAAAAATACTAAAGCTTAAAAATGCATAATACACCATTTATCATTATTAAAAGTTGTCTCAAAAAGTTATTTTTTCATCTATCCCCTGCTGCATCTCCTTCAAGTTAAAAAAAACAAAATCAAGGCAGCCATTAAACATGATTGAGGGATAATATATACCTTCACTTCTTCCTAGTGTGTATGCCAACCTTATTAGGATGATGATTCATTTGGGACCTGTTCAGGTTCTATCACATACTTTGCTTAATTATACAGCCTTATATTATAATTACCTGTTTGCGCTGTCTATTTGGATACTCAAAGTATAATTATGGTAAATTATGCAGGGTAGGGGAGCTTATCCTGCAGTTTTTAATCTGATAAATAATTATTTGAGCTGTTTTTTTAGTTACAAGTAATATTAATTATGTTTAGGCTATATATTTACATATAATTATAACTTAATATTTTAATATGTGCATGCATATGTTTGTGTATACACTCACCGGTTACTTTATTAGGTACATCAGTTAAACTGCTTGTTAATCCAAATAACTAATTATCTGTGGCAGCAACGTGCAATGTAGACATTGTCCAGATGAACTGCTAAAGTTTATTACCAAGCATTAAATTGGGGAACAAAGAAGATTTAAGTGATTTTGAATGTGACATGGTTGTTGGCTTCAGGATGGCTTGTCCAAGTATTTCTGAAACTGTTGACCTGCAGGTATTTTCATGCACAGCCATCTCGAAGGAATTACAGAGCATTGTTTGAAAATGATAAGAATATTCAGTAAGCAGCAGTTCTTTAGGCTAAAATACCTTGTTGATGCCAGAAGTAGAAGGAAATGGCCAGAATGACTAATACAAAGACAACAGTAACTCAAAAAAACACTTTTTACAACTGGAGAAGGCCAATATCCTAGGTTTTCTAATAGGTGCCCATGTCTTGGGCCTAGAAAATGACTATAAACACGTTTCTTTCTTCCTTTTCATTACATGGTGGCAAGAGAATTAGCAGTTTATGGGAAATCATAGCAATATATTAGGCTAGAACTGGTAAGCTGCAGTATATTTTTTTGCTCCAGAATTTTTATATATATTTATATATACGAAAATGGAGGGGTTTCTGAAGGACTAAAGCTTGCAATTGGCTCAGCATGCATTAAGGTCCTCAGGGCGAGTGATTACAAACTTTCACATACTTCCTCCCGTGCATCATGTGGTTTTGTGATATGTTACACATGATTTATCAGCTAGCCGCATTTTGTTTTCTCTTTCCGCCTTCCCAGTCATTTGGTGTAGAATTGCAAAATTATCCAGTTTTTAAAAATAGTTGCTGAATTAGTTAAACAATGTTGTTCTACTGCCTTACAGTATGAGTGAATAAGTCTTATTGTCTTGTATCTGTAAATTGCAATAGGCCTACATCACAAAGCTTTAATACCAGCGTAAGACACTCAGCTATGTGACTAAAAATTTCCCATTTTATTGAACTAAAGATAACAGCACCTTCATGAGAATATATAACGTAGTATGTTAGTTTTGTGAATTGAGCTTTAAGATTTGAGAGCAGTCAATTAATGCACGCAAGTAAGATATGCCTAAAATTGATAGATTGTCTCAACTAAATTTGGAAGGATCATGTATGCTTCTCTACCTTAACAACTACTTTAGTTTAATTTATTCCCGTACAGCAATGTCACCTCTAGTTCTCTATTTATGAGATTTCTAGGAGTTAGTAAAGAATAGCAGGTCACATTCCCATGAATATTATATCATGTACGGTCCAGAGGTAGTTTGACAATGGTTTTGAACTTTTGCTATGGGCATAAACACAGCTCTCCTCAAAGCACTAAAACTGAGAATGGCCAGGTAATATGATAAATTGCAATGGCTTTGGGAGCCAGAACCACACCCTAACACTGACACACTAGGACTCTGCTAGCTCTCTAACCCGTTCTTTAGGTACTTTCAATAATCTTTAAATGAAGGGTAGTAGCTGATGTGGACAAGCCTAAATTTAATTTATTTCTTTGTCTTTTGTGTTTATCATATATGGGACTAACCTCCCTAAAGGTGATTCAAGAAATGTGCAAAGCTTTTCTGGCAAATGCAGTGCTCATACGCCTTCATAAAAATCACATTTACTTACAGTTTTGTTTACTACATACTGCTGTTTGTCTACATTTATGTTAAAATTATTTTTTTTGGACACACTATAAAATCCTTTTCTTGTAGTTTATTCAAGAACAAAGGAAGCCTTAAACCTGCTGCCTACAAAAGGACTGGACACTGTCAAACAATGAAACAGTAGGTCAGCCCCAGATAGTAGCAAAGCAGTACCAAGAGGGGTGAATATTGCCTCTCAATGAACTCCTGAAAAAATGTTTTACAATTGATACAAGAAATTCTTTTTTGTTTTTCAAATATTGAGAGTCCGAATCTCTACCTTTTGGGACATCCAAAAACTGTCCAAAAAATGGATGAGCAGCACAGCAAACAACTGCTAACAGGCCAAAGAAAAGAACTGGTGACTGCCTACAGCTTAAAGAGAAGCTATGCCTTGGTACCACATGAGTTAAAAACATGCACCTGGTGGAGTTACTTCATCTAAAAAGCTCAAGAAGTAGATCTAGTAGCACACGTGGATGATGATCTGTCTGAGCCACTAGAAATGGTGGAACAAAAAGCTGGAGCACCTTTTGGGTTCCTTCCAGGATCAAAAAAGCTAGTCAGTGTTTCTAAAAGGGGCAGTGGCTTAGAGATAAACTTGCACAGGTCGAACATTCTTTCTGATGAAATGATGTTGAATAGAGTGACCATGACCTTGTTCAGGTGAAAGGTAGAAACTGGGCCTTAACACCACCTTATCCCTATGAAAGACCAAAAAGATTTATTTGCCATATAGACCAAGTTAAGATATCTGCCTTTCAGGGCAGATGGGTGCAAAGAAAACCAAATTGTGTGTGAGAGTAGAGCCGGGAAAATCTCTAATTGCATTCTAAGTCCATGACTTTCTCCTCTGACAGCTGAAGGGGGAAGGAAGAAAGACAGTGAGGTTTCTGTAACACAACCCTCCTCCCCGCCCCCTCCAGCTGTCAGAGTAGAAAGCCGTGGACTTAGAATGCAAGAAAGGCAGAGAGGAAGGCGGTGTTATGTTACAGAGAACTCACTGCCTTCCTCCTCAGTTTTCTCACATTCTAAGTTTTCTCCTCTGACAGCTGAAGGGGGTGGGAAGGAAGGCAGTGTTACAGAAGCCGCACTGTCTTCCTCCCCGTCCCCTTCAACTGTCAGCAGAGAAAACAAGTCGCAAGTTGAGTTGCAAATCACTGGGCAAAACCCCCAAGTCGAGTTGCAAGTCATTCATTAGGCGACTTAGGTCGAAATGCAGTCCAAGTCACGTGACACAAGTTCCATCCTCTTCTAAAATGCACCTTCTTCTAGAAGTCTTCCCAAGTGCATACGAAATTTGCATGTGCTAGTCAGGAGCAGTGGAAATCAGTGGAGAACCAAATGGGGTGTTTTCTTTCCTCAGAGACATATGCACCAACCTGAGGCACATGCAAAAAATGCAACAGCCTTCAGAATATCATCACAAATAAAATAAATGTAAAGTTACAGCCATCTGCATTCAATAAGCAAAAGATCAACTGCTGCAGTGGCTAGATAAATTTTAGGGGATTTTAGTGAAGTTCAGGAATGAGCAAGAACGGAGCATCTTCCTGTGGTATGGTAAGTACTTTGGTATAGTAGATGTAACTCCATTTCTGCTGTTTAGCATATTGACACATTATAGCAGACTGTCCCTGTAATCTGGGCATGATCTTCTTTCAGGTGTGCATTTTTTGGCCATATTCACTGGCTGCATTGGGTATATGTAACCCCTGCTACTTCAATAGGAATGGAATCATGGTGAACATATACTCAGAATATATATATTCTAAATACATTTTAGCTTATGTATAGAGTTATGTTTCAGAGTTCAAAAATGTGTTGATAATCCATGCTTGATCCATTTTTATTCACCACCAGTTATTGAAGCACATTAGGAAATGTATTAAAGCAGCCAAGTTTAGTCACCCTCCACTCATTCATTCAAATCTACCACATTTTTTTTACCAGCACCTATAGCCCTGATGAAACAAAATTTCTGTACCCCCAGAAATACTTTGGCCTGTTACCTTTGAACTGCTATAATCAAATAAATACCATTGGACTACAAAACCATGGGCGTGGAGTTTTTTTTCTGTACCATGTCTTGGAATTCCAACTCTAATCACAGAATAGGTAATAGATAAATGTACACACCATTGATCTATATGTAGGTTTTTTATAATCCCATTAAGTGCAAAAAAAGTATTTTGAGCTGTAGAATACACTGGGCCAATATGTTCACAGACTTACAAGAATAAACAATTGTTCAATGTGATGCTTGTAAAATGATAAACACTATTTTTGTTGGGCCACTGGAAATTCTAATAAAATATTAAATAATAAGAATAATAATAAGATAATAATAATTAAATAATAAGAAAAACCTGAAAATTGTTCTGTTCTGCCACAGGGAAATAATAACAAGGAAATAACAGAGTATATATTGTCTGGGCAAATGTTTTTCTATAGTCTAAGTCCAATGCTTAAAATGTATATCAGGATTTGTTATATTAAAGTGGTACTTGTTTTTTTTTTTTTTTTCCTTTGCAGTACAGTACAGTCTATTATTTTACGAGTAAATTGCATATTGCTGTGTAAGATTATCACTGAGCAGTAGTAATTATTTACTCAAGATGTTTTCCAGGTTTCCAGACTGTCTAGATAAGATGACTACAAACAAATGTTTCCATTATTGTAGTTAAAATATTTTGCCCTGCCCAAGCCAAACTCTTGAAAAACTCCACCCAACATGAAAATCTCAGCAGCTCAGGCATTTATTATAACTCACAAAATACTCCCTATAGAGGTATGTGCATGTCCGCAGCCTACAGATAAGAACCACTTATGACCTGTAAAGAGGAGTTTAAAATAAGACTCTTTATTGCAAAAGGCGATATCCATTCTGCAATAAAAAAAATGTCTAGCCCAATTTTTATTTAATTAAACTCACATGTACTCACGTTGGCGCCACCTTCTTCCCCTAGTTTTGTGGGATTTGGATCTTCCGCTGTCTTAAATGGCCAGGCCAGAATGATGTAACTTCCCTGAATGTTTGTGGGAGTTCATTTATTCCCAGCAGCCAGGGGACAGTCATTATCATAACTTGAACTGTACATAAGCAGCTCACTGTACACCGAAAAAAAGATTGTGAATATGTTTATTTTATGGAAAGAGGAACATCACATGTCCCTTCTGACATAATTAACCCACCTGATCAATATTTATTTTAGGATGATGCTTCTGTTTGTGCATTGATAAGGAAACAGATTATCAATCCTCAGGGTATAGTTTCTACCTCTAAATGCATATGAATATGATATAGGAACTTGTAGCTTTCTCAGTCTCTCCCACTACACTATCAGTGAATAAATGTCAGTAGCTGACAATTGGTAATTCTTCTCTCACAAACACAGAATCAACAAACCGATTAGTGCCTTTACATACATAGTTTAGACCATGGATTAAGCTGTTTTTCTAATGTGCATGATGTGCATGGATGATGTCATGAATGCATATTAGGTATTATTGCAAGCTTTCTATATGCACTAGTTCTAAATTTAGAGAAGGAAGGACCAGTAGAATAAAGTTTGTTCTTTAAATACTGAGTCTGTTGACTTCATTATGACTTTGAAGGTGAAACAATTAAATCACATAAAGCTTAATTATATGAATAATGCCATATGGATTAAACTGTGTCTGCAATGGGCAGCACGTTGTAAAAAGCCAAGAAACCAATTTAAGCATTTTATATCTCTGAGTACTTATATTTTGGCTTCAGTCTCTCCGGTCCCTCATGATTTTTTGTTTCTTCACCTGACCAAGTTACCAAATGCAATAAAAATGCATATTTTTACAATGCTAGAATAAATGTATTTTGATATTCTATAGTAATGGTAAGAGATCTAGTTTTTAATGGACATTTATGTATGTTTTTTTACAAAAATATGTTACAGGGTTTTAAATTGCTTAACTTTTATGTAACAATGAACCACTCCCATTTGCTGCTGTTTGGGCTGGTAAATACCCCATTTGTTTAGAAAGAAGAATAATATCTGTTGAACTTGTCAGTTCTGAGCTGTCATGTGTCCTGTGCACATTTCCTTAATTTCTGACAGATTAAGTGATTTTCCTGCACTTGCATGGGGAAATGTTAATGTTCTACATGAAACTTCAGTTGTGTCAAGTCAAAGTTTTGCATGCATTTGTACAGTAAACACCAATTTTTATTATTTTTATTTTGAATACAGTAGGAAGGAGGTAGACAGTTTGTTGCAGAATTGCTGTTTGCATCCTAGCTAAGAAGTTTCACCCCTATTATTTGTCCTGATGATTATTGTCACTTAAAACATTTAGGGAAAGCCAACATTTTGAGTTATCAGAGCACCAAATATGTTCACTTTGGAGTGGATTAATTTTAGGTAGTAAAAAAGAAGCTGGAGGTAGAATTAGTGTAAGGTTAAACATAACTGGTGCTGGGGAAAGGGTAGAAGTTAGGGTCCATGGGTGCTTCCAGTCAAAGGTTTTTGGGACTGATAGGTCAAACGCCAAATACCAGTGATGGTTTTATGGTTTCATGCAACTTAAAATACCATAACATTGCTCTATGGTCCCTGTCTGAGTTTCGGCATATGATTGTTGAAGGAAGAAGGGGTGGCTTTTAGACTACAAGCACAAACATACCTGGAAAAAATCGTTATTATATTAACAATTGCAACTTTTAAGGTTTTGTATTTGCAATAACATTAATAAATGTGGGTTTAGTTTTTGGCTTAGCAGAATAACAACTTTACCTTAGGGGCCATAGGGATTACCTTAGGGATTAAACATGTTCTTTCATTACACTGATTTCCATATATTACAGAAAAAAAAATAATTTACTTCACAAGTCAGTAAATGAACAACACATAAACATTTATCATTGAAAAAAAGAAGATATTATGTTTTACAATAGGCACATAGTTTGAGTTATCATTTCAAAGTTTCCCCTAAAGTAATATTTTTATATGACTTTAACATTTTTACAAGCTTTACCTCTATATTGTTTTATCAAATTTAGATCATTAGAGAATGAGTCAGCCAGATCTAGATTTTGAGAAGTAACAGATAAGCTTAACTACCATTTACCACAGCAGAGCCAGAAGCAGAATATTGCTTCCCTTCTGTATATATGAATTTGATAACTGCACAAACAACTGTACAGTAAATTTAATATGTAAGACTATATATTTTCTTTAATTTGCATTGTTAGTATGTGCTAAAATAGTGCAGACAGCTACTACATAATAGATATACAGTAATTCTGCAACATCTTTTACTTTCATTTCTTATTATTCTTAACCTGCTTCCTTACACAGAACAGTTAATAATTATCTTCTGGACCTAGCTGTCTGTGTAAATTGTCAGTACATTATGAGGTTCTTTAGGCTTTATTGCTATGTACACTGAAGCTGATGTCTTTTGAACACCCAATACCAAGTTGGCTGATTGGTCACTCATAGGTATAAGTAGAGAACAAAAAACTTCCCTGGTAAAACAAAAAACATACAAATATCCTAGCAGAGATGTGTTCCACATTCCACTGCAAATTTCAGGGCAATCTGTTCACCTCTAACTCCCAAAAAAATATGAAATAAGTTGTTTTCCCTTGCAGGGGTCACCATCCATCAGATTAGTAATACATATTTCAGTCTCCTTCCCAGTGGACCCAAACTGTGCAGACCTTCTCCCTACTCACAGGCTTCACACACCTCTATTTCCTACAATCCCCATACAAGTTGTTAGTCTGAGCAGCCTCAGACTATAACTTCCCAGCCTCAAAGATACACTGCCTTTTACCATTAGCCAGGTGCTCTGTAGACAGCCTTAAACCCACAGTGCCACACTTACTTCTGTACTTCTTACTGCCTTATCCGGGCTCTTTATACCTTTTCCCAGGTGAAAATGATAAAAAAAAAAAAACATTGAAATATTTTGGCATCCAGCTTTACACTTCTCACTATGCTACAATACACATCCAATTTTCATATGATGTATATGGCTACCTTGTAGAACCTAAAGTATCTATGACTGAGCATATTTAATGATTGGTAAGGAATAAATATCTGGTCTTAAACAGATCACCAAAATAGAATCATTGTACATTGTATTAACAGAAGCATTCTGTTAAGAATAAATATCTGGTCCTAAACAGATCTCCAAAATAGAAGCATTGTACATTGTATTAACAGAAGCATTCAACCTTTCAATAAGAACAATCTATTTTCAGTACAGTACATTGTGTTTTTATTCAAATGTGCATAGGTATCTGTCCCAGTAGACATACAAACTGAATTTCTTTCCACAGGCATATAAACACATCAAGGTCAATTTAATGAAAAGCGAATTACCCTACCAGTTAATTCATAAAGTGTGGAAGGAAACAGGAGTCCCAGAGGAAACCATGGGTGATATTAACTTAAATCACATCATCTAAGGTCTGGCCAAAGAATACAACATTCACTAATATGGATTATAATGGAAGCAGGAAGCTAGAACACACGATATGCAATATTTTGTAATATGATCAGCAATAGCTGGGCAATGTTACCGTTGTTGCACCACTGTTATTTTCCTCCTCATACTTCTGCACTGTCAGTGCCGATGCTAAGATGTAATTATTTGGCTTCATTTTTTCTGTGTATATATATATATATAATTATGTATATCCGGTGCGTCAAAGGCTGAAGAAGAAAAAGGTGAAGTAAAGGCTAAAGCGACAGAAGCTGCAGATGAATATATGGAAGCTTCTAAGAAGCCTGGGGACTCTTCTGAAGCCCCAGCTGAAAAGATTGCCTCGTCTACAACCTCAGCTGTTTCTGAACCCCCATCACAAGAGTCCAAGCAATCAATGTCTGAAGAAACTGAAACTGCAAAACCTTTAGCTGAAGAAACTGCTCCTGTACCAACTGAGGTTCAGAATGCAGAAAATATCACTCTGGAAGATGCTCAGGTGTGAACTGGGATTGAAACTGATAGAAGTGTTCCTGTGTTGGCTGGGGGAAAGTTTCCTCTTGTTGAAGTCCAAGCTAAAGGATGGGATACTGTTTCAGCTGAGACAAAAGAACAGCCTGAAGGGCAGGAAGAAGAAGCTGAGCCAATGGTGGCTGAGGACGGAGATGTTGAATCCGAAGATGAAGAGAATGAAGAGACAAAAGAGAAAGTGGAAAAAGTTGTCAATCTGCAACTGGGCTTCCCCCACCAGTAGAGTAGCAAGCAAGATAGTGCCATACCTCACTTCACACAGTCTACTGAAGTCATAGAGAAGATAGTGTCTCTACTTTCAGAACAGTTGGAAAAAGCTGCAAATGAATCCACTGAGAAAATTCAGAAGGAAATGGATAAATTGAATGGGCTTCTTCCAGACGTCAAGGAAAAGATTGAAGATTCCAAAGAAGCCAGTGAAAGTATCTCTGTTTCAAAAAAGGTGCGGGAAGAGTGTAGTAAATTAAGTGAAGTAAAGAGGGATGAAATTGTCCCTGTTGTGCCTGATGAACAGGATGCTCAGGACCATGTTGTGGGAGGTGTTGCTACATCAGTGGAAGTGAAGGCTGAAAAAGTGATGGGAAACCTGAAGCCTCCAAAACTAACAACAGTTAAAAAGGAATTTGTAAGTAAAACTTGCCAATGTGAGCTGTGCAGCTATACCTGTGCCAGACGCTCAAATCGGGATCGTCTCATGCAGAGGCACCGGAGAACCGGGTCTGGGGAAAAGCTATATGAATGCTACGTTTGTCATGTTTGGTTTACGCAGGGTGGAACCAGGAAAATGCACATACTGCAAAATCCCACTGAGAATGTAGCCAAAGTTCACTGTCCCTATTGTGAAACAGTTATGGCAAGAAAAAGTGATCTAGGGGTTCACTTAAGCAACCAATGTCCTTCTACCGAACAAGGAAAGAAGTGCCACTCCTGTGATACAGTCTTTGATGACCGTTATGCCCCTAATTCAACATCAGAAGTCTCAGAAAAATGAAAAGCGATTAAAATGTGATTAGGATGTGGCAGAAAAAAAACTGTGAAGACCATCACCACAGTGGCTGTTAAAGGTGTCATGCCAATAATACAGAAACTGGAACCTAAGTTTGCTGTAGCAAACAACATTACTGGCATTGGACGGGATAATATTGAAGAGAGGGGGTCCATTATGTATCAGCCAAGTGACAAGATTGTAACTAATGCCTCAGAAGCTGTCGTTGGGGCTAAAGATTCAGTGATTCAAAGCATAACTGGAGTGGTTGATAAGACCAAGGAAGCAGTGTATGACAGTGTGGAGAGGACCAAGTCTGTTATAAATGGAAGCATCAACACTGTGCTTGGTTGCAGTGCGGTGTGCAAAATGAGCAGCCGTGTTTATACTGCTCTTACAAAGTCTGAAACTCTTCTTTAACAATACCTACCACCAACTGATGAGGAACCAGGCAAAGAGGCTGCAAACACAGAGAGGTTTGAGGTGTCGAATGACAAAGCAAGCTACTATGATCGCTTGGGATCTCTCCCTACCAAGGCACACAAATGTGCTTACCATCAAGCATTGACAAGATTCAGGGATGCTAAATGCAGAAGTCAGGAGGCCATTGCTCAGCTACAGTCTACAGTTGACCTGATTGAATATGCCAGGAAGAACATGAATGATGCCAATCAGAAGATACATGATGTTCGGGGTAGAGTGAGGATTTGGGAGAAACTGATTTGAAGAAAAGACACTTTGCTGAAGTTGCCTCAAGAGGCCAGGGACAAATTAGACCAGAGCACCGGGTCTCTAAAAAGAACATTTTTTGTTGTTGTTTATTTGATTGTTTGTTGTGTTTTGACCTAGAAAAGAGAAGACACAGGTCTTCAATGGCAGCCTACAGAAAGGATAGAGAAATGCAGAGGAATGCAGAGGCCTTATCTTGGGCTAATTGTATTGGAATTTTGTGTCCAACCCCACAGGGTCGAACGGGGGCGGGGGGGTGGGATATGTGACAGAGTGTCACTAAGAATTTCAGAGAAAGTGTTAAAAAAGCTCCAGGGAATAGAGAGTAGATAGGTTTGTGTATGTTTCTATGAAGAAACCTGGTTCTTTAGGGCCTTGGATCCGGCCAAGGATAATATGCACCTGCACTCAGGTTCAAGATGAGGAGGAAGTAATCAGCCAGAGTGGATTCCAGGCTGAGAGAGAGCCAGAGGGATCCAGGCTGAGAGAGTGATCAGCAAGAGGTTGAGGGAAGAGGATCAGCACTGTGTTGCAAGCTGGAGGGTGCTTAGAAGGCAGCTGTTAATTCCCAGAGCTGTGGGGGGAACAGAGCTCCTTCGTGCACCAGCAATGATTACATGTGAGTGGAACATGCTTGTTTTGTGATCTAAAGGCTGCCTTGTATTGGTTTTGTTTAAACTGCTTTACTTTTAGTCAGAGAGGTACTATCTCAGTAAAGGTATGTAGTTGCTCAGCGGAGCCATTTCTTTTGTTTGTAAAGTGCTAATAAATAGTCAGGCCGGAGCCTGTTTTAACTGCAGCTTTGAAGTCTTTGCTGTGTGATTCACTGCTGTCTTCTGACCTTGTTGCTATGGGCAATCTCACAAAAAAATATATTATTTTATATATATATATATATATATATATATATATATAAAATCATCTTTTCACTTTTGTTTGTGAGATATTATAGTCTTTGTTTTCCAAGAATCAGTGTTTTATTTTTTCTTATCTATTACAATATCTGGTAGTAGTTAGTCACCCTCAACTGGACTCAAGAAGCAGCTTGGAAAGCTGTGAAACCTCTTCAACATTACAAAAACAAGGCCAGTTGAATATGACTAAGGCTATGTGGGATGATTCTTGTAAGATCTGATCAGGCGTATCTTGGCATGTGTACAGCGGTCGCACAACGTTGCACATAGATCCGTAATGGATCCATGAACGACCGACGTGGTTGACTGCCATACATGTTAATAGAGAAGAGCAGAGCTTGGTGCCACTTCCTTGTTCTTCACGCTTCCACATAGAACAGAACGGTGCTAGGTGTAAAATGCTCTTTTGTTCATCTCTCACTATTTTGACATTAGAAACAATTATGAAAGGTGGTTTCTAGCAGCAAACATTGCAGGTTTGTATGCAGCCTAAATACTACAAGATATAAAATGACCTATCTTATTTTATCTTATCCTAAAAAATTTGACATTCTACCACATAGCACTAAAGTCTGTCAATTAGCCAGTTGGGCACCCAAAGGGTCAGGGACCCTGTGAACCCTGCACTTGTTAGTACCAGGGTATTCTGAGTGCTCCAAGGCAGTGTGAGTAACTTGTCCCTGTGAAAGGCAGTTAATTGATAAAATGTCCTATTCAAAGGGTTAATTTGCTCTGAACTAAAATACCTAATATAACTGATTATTATATACATATTATCTTTTCTGGAAAGTTACTGGGTTGTGTAAGGTAAATTATTACATGATAGTGACTCCCAAGATTATCTGATTGATTGATTAATAAATTAATTCCGTACAGCAGCTCTCCCTATTTTTGTCTCTGTAGAAGTAATGTCTGAGCACAGGAAATGATTTCTGTGTTTACTGTAAATTAAGTTCTCGGGTCTATAAATTACATCTTGGACAATTGACAGATGATGCATAGGGTTCATTAATTTTCCAACTCAGCCTAGCAAACTGACACATTAATATTGTCTCACTGATAGACTGAAGGGTAGACTTTCATTGAAATGCATGAACCTGTTTATTTTCCTATCTTTGCCAGAATTTTTCTCTATATATCGCAGGGAATAATAGTACCCTATATACAATATTTGAATTTTTTGTAATAGGTTAGCAGTATGTACATGGAAAATCTTAAAACAGAATTGAGTCTGCTGTGCAGCTCGTGATAACATCTTTAAAATCCATCACTAATGTTTATGATCTCATTCCCTTTCTATCAGTACAAGCCTTGTTTTTGAGGATAGGCTTTTGGAGATTCATGTTACTGTCTTACTTTATCTTTAATCTGTTAAATTGTTTTGATGGAATAAAGTTTAAGTACACTCCAGCCAAAAGGTAAATTAAAGAAAAACAACTGATAACAAAATCCAAGAAGACAATGTGGTAGTGTACAGTTTAAATTTTTTTAAAAGTAACACCCTATATCAAGCACACTGCTTTACTAAAGGAATATAGACTGTTTACTGGCCATTTTAACTATCTGAATTATCTTCATTTGCAGACACGTATTTGGCTCTTTTTTGCCCAGATGCTCCATAATGCAGCACCCCAGGATCCTGCGCATGTAGGCAAGAGTGTAGGCACTAAAGTAGAAAGTTTCTCTGGTACCAAACATATGAAGGTTAAAACATACAAATATTTATTAAAAAATGTCCAAAAAATCGAAACAATAGAGAAACAAAAAAAACAACCATTGTTAATATAATACATATAAAATGAAATACAAAATTTAAAAGATGGGGTTTCCCGGATGTATTACAGAGGGATTGATATTCGTATTTACCCAACTCGTTTCACACGGACAACCTGCTTCTTCAAGGGAGAATATCGCTATAATCATTGAAAAGCCCTTATAATCTTTGGAGCTTATTCAAGGAGTTTAGGAACCACCAATTCAGTGGAACTAATATGTATGTCCTTGTAATTTCAAACCAACAACTGTGTTTGGTTTCAAAAGGTATAAAAGTTGGATTATCTGAAAAAGGAGGGGGCTAGGATATGATGGTAGAGAAAGTCTGATCCAGCTGCTAAACGTGGAGATCGCAGAAGGCTACAAAGATCTTCAAGAAAGGGATCACAGATGCTGATGACCACTCAACTTTCCTGTACTGTGTTGCACAATAAATAGGGCTGTGGATGTCAAATCCCGTGCCAAGTATCCATACTAATTCAGGCTTATATGCATTAACAAGCAAGCTTTCCTGGTTTGACCATGGCTCCATTCTTCTGCCTAGATGTCAAATTTTGTTGCACTTGAATTCTGGGGGCATCCAAGAAGGAATGAAAAGGTAAAAGTTTCCCTGAAGTCTGGCTTGAATGTAGGTAAAGGCTGTAAAGTAGAATTGAACAACAGAAAACACTCCTGAGATAAAACCTGGTCTCTTAACCAAGATGACACATTGGATAATAAAACTAAAATCAAGATAGCAGGGTACAGGCTAGTTATCAATATTCAGCCAATGAATTATCAGTGAGCAATAGACAGACCATTTGAGGTGACCTATGGTCCCCTGATCATTGTTTTTGAAGCTAAGTGTTGACATTTATGTTCTCTTTGCTCTGTTTTGATTGGCAGCAAAATTTGACCTCTGCCTGGGTCTTTTTCTTGACAATTCTACTTTATATTCTATGTATTGTTTTCCTCTTGGGTAGTTTGTCACGGTTTTATTATCATGCTCTAGTCACCAGCAGATCACATGCAGTTGTCAAAAAAAACTCAGCACCGGATGTTTTTCTGAGAACAAAGGCAGATGCAAGTGGTTTAAACCACAGCTATCAGATATAGCAAGTATTTTTTACATTGTAGAAATTAACATCTTCAATGATTCATGCTTTATTTTTTTCTCTAAAATGCATTTTTAAGGGACTACATGTTTATGATTGTTTGTTGATTCCAGTAAAAAAAAAAATCCACCAGCTTCTGATTTTTGGATGTTAGAGTTTGTTAGAAATGACCAATATACCTACTACATACAACTGATTGGGCTTCACTATGATTCATGTATTGGCATCTGCTGCACTGCTGCATTGTTTCTCTACTCCTCATTTACATACTACTAATGTTATTATTTTTCAGATAAGAATAAAATGTTTTTTGTTTTATGTAAAATAGTTTAATGATTGCATTCTGATGAATCTGTTGATGTCATTTATTTTAAATGAACCTATAAAGGATTATTCAGACATGATCAGATACATTTTTATTTGGAATAGGCATGTTGTCATTGACTTCTGCAAAGTGGGCTTTTCATTCTTTTTATAAAGCTATTTTGCAAGTTTAATGTAAATGATAACTGTTTTATTATAACTATTTAGTACTATGTGATGCTTGCTGTTTTAAATGTACCTACATTTTTATGTGTGCATCCTAGAATACATTTCTGCACATATGTGTTGTTTTTTGCTTCTTACTCTAATGCCTATTTCATCGCTTTTTTTTCTAGCTCTGAATAAGGCATATAAATATGTGGTCTATTTATATTCAAAATAATCCTCAGCAGATGATGCTCAGCACTTCTTATCTTGCAGCCATAATGAAATTACATTTATTTTCTATTGCTATAAATAGATTAATGCTTTTAAGGTTGAAGTTACTGTAGGGTCCAAATGGACCAGTGGGTTGCATGATATAGGACAGCAGCATAGGATAAATCTACTATTATTTGATTTTAATTTTGCCATACTCTGTTTGTGGAACCATGTAAAAATGTAGCTGGAGAGCTGAACAAAAGTTGAAAATAGTGAAAAGATTCATAGTAGCTCCAATATGTTTCCACAATTTCTGAAATCCATAAATATTGTATCTTTTTTCAATTTTAGGTGTTTGGAAGCGCTTACCAAGATTTTGATGGTTCCAACACTATGACTAACTATAACACTATATTTGTTCTGTTCTATTAAAGGAATAGCGAAGGATATGGAGGGGTCGTAATGTTTCCATCAAAATGTAGATGTGTCTAAAGCAGAATGAACTGAACAAACCACTTTGACTGCATTCAGGATATTCAGTGCAGTTGTGATATATTTTCTTACTTTGTTCCTTCTTTTTGCTGTACAGGAGATTAAAAAGTGTTTGAATGTGGACTATACAACCCTTTTACAACCCTTGATGTTGTGTATAACTGAAACCCTGTGATGGTATATTATCTTTACCAACCTCGTTTGGTTAAAATACTTTGTACTTTATTATGTCAGTTTTTTTTTTTCATTTCCAAATAAATTATAAATAATACATTTTCTTTTTTTCATTTTCAAATAAAAAATGTTAAAAAAGGATATCTGTATGTGGTCTGTGGAGATACACAATATGCCTAAATTGATTCTCACCAAAAAGCTCCAAAGATTACACTGCAAAACAATGATTTTGCTGCTGGGAATAACTCATGTGATTTACATGATATCAAGCTTGCTGATTTGAAATCTGAACTCAGGATTTGCTTGTCATGTACAGATTTTAAGTTATAGGCGTGCTATAGCTGTTCAAATGGTCAGTAATTGGGTAATGTATTTTTACATGGGAACTTTATAACAGTTGCAGCTACCACTATGCCTGCTGCCACCTCATCTGAATCACGCCTCCTGGTGGCATTCATGTTCCATCAGTGGCTGGGCAAGTCAGTGAGCTGACGTCAGAAATAGGTATATAAGGCGAGATGGACCAAGGGCTTGTCTCTAGTGCAAAACCATCCTATTAGATAGTAGGGATGAGGGAGAATGCCTCTGGCATTCTCGCAAAAATTTCCTCGAACTTCCGATGGGTCCACGAAATTTCGGCAAAATCATCGGATGATCGAGGAAATCATTACAGGAGGATTCTCAGGGCTGCATTCATTCTTGCAGCCCTGGGAATCCTCCTGTTTGCGATCCCCGGCACTAGAGGTTAGTAGAAGTCTAGTGCCTGGTGATCTAAGTGGAACTGCACATGAACTCTCAATGGAGTTTCTCCATTGAGAGTTCATCTGCAGTTCAGTTCCAACAGTCACCTGGCCGATAAGTACAGCGCTGTGACCATGGGAACCAATCGGACCCGAGCAACGCAAGTTTAAAAGCTCTATTGCTGCATAAAGGTAACGAAAAACCTTCTGTTTTCACTTGCTAATGCCGAGGGAATGAAAGACACATACGAATCCATCGAGGTCATTTTGAAATTGATTAACTATTCAGAAAACTATTCAGAAGTGGAACGTTTGTGGTGACCTTAACGTGGTGGCACTACTTCTTGGCCTGCAATTGGGATATACAAAATACACGTGCTTTTTGTACCTGTAGAAAAGTCGTGATTACAGCAACCAATACAAAGTGAAAGAATTGCCACCTAGACCTGAACACACTGTTGGCCAGTACAATGTGAAGCATAAATCACTCATTGATCCACAGAAAGTTTACCTTCAGCCACTTCATATTAAACTTATAATATTGAAAAACTTTGTCCTTGCAATCGTTCATGATGGTATGGGTTTTCAGTATCTGAAGGACAAGTTTGGAAAAGTTATAACAGATGCTAAACTGAAAGCAGGCATTTTTGTTGGTCCCCAAATCTGCAATTTAATGCGTGATGCCACATTCAGAGACAAACCTATTTAAACTTGCTGCTTGGGATTCATTTGTGCTAGCTGCACAAAACTTTCTGGGCAACCAGTGAGCTGAAAACCATGCTGAACTCGTGAACAACATGCTAACAGCACACCATAAACTTGGCTTCCGAATGTCACTTAAAATGAATTTCTTACATTCCCATCTGGACTTCTTCCTACAAAATTTGGGTGATGTGAGTGATGAACAAGGGGAGAGGTTCCACCAGGACATTTCTTTTATAGCAACAAGATATCAAAGCCAGTGCAACCCCAGGAGTGGATAAGCAGATATGGCCTCAAAAAAGTTTGCAGTAATCAAAAAAATATTTATGGATTATGGTTAATTTTATAAGAAGTAGCTTAGGCAATATCATTTTACTGATTTGGAAATATGACCCCGATCCCTTAATGCATTCTCACTGGTTAAAAAACTATAAAAGTGTTGTCATTCCACTATGTCTAGGCTGCAACTATGAAAAACTTGTGCTACAATCAAAGATTGCACAAACAACATAAAGGAAACCCTGGAAATTGCCATTTTCATAATGCTGACATCTTAGTATCTATGTAAATCTGGAGTAGTGAGGTGTTTGCATTGTGTTTTAATGCTGTAAACATGTTTGCATTGTGTCTTAATATAATATTATCACATGCTTAGGCTTGATCAGCAGACTTGTGAGAATAATAACAGGGGGGGGGGGGCTCACCGATCAGCCTCTGCACATAGTGTGATAGAATTTCCTAATGCTTTGGTAATAAAACCGTCTATAGAGATTACCTGTGTCCACGGTAATGTCAATATATAATATTGTTTGTTTGTTTTTACCATAGCAAAAATCACATGAGGAGTCAGGCTAAAAAATTATATCACAAATTTCACTATCAATATCATTCCTATTATTTTATCCCCTCATTATGCTGATTGTGTCTCGCACATTTACAGGACATTTCTATAGTGCCCATGTATAAATGTAATCCTCATATAGTAGGATTTTTGCAACCATAACTTTACTGAAGAAATAAAGGACATTTTCTAAAATTAAATAATATATTTTTTTCTCTTTTCAGTGATGAAGAAACAAGGTATGCAGAGGTCTCAATCCACACTCGTTCCCTTTATTTCAGAGGACCAGTTTTGTCTGTCTTCATTACCAATGTCTGGTATCCCACTGTTGTACACGGAGATGAAAGAGAAGATCTTATGCCATTGGCTTTATTTTCCTGGATCTGCATTAGATGATGTAAAGGGGAGAACTCTGATGTTAAGGCATTTCTAATGTGAATGGGATTCCGGATTTGGAGGCGCTTGTCCTGAATGGTAGTGGCACTGTCAAAAATTAGCACTAGGGCACATAGATCTCCATCAGCAATGAAGCTACAGAGTTGCCACAAAAGGGGAAGGGCTAAGTTTGAGTTTCACATCACCCATAGATGATTTACACCAGTGTTACTCAACCTTTTTACCATGGGGGAACACCTTGAAATAACTTTCAGGAAGCCTGATATAATTGCTATTTCCACAGCTCACAGTACACTAATGTGGTGGTCATTGGGAAAGATGTCTCTTACATTGCTGGCCATTAGGAAGGCTGCACCTTTATAGACACCCTTGCTCAAGAAACCCCTAGCGACCCTAGGGGAAGCCTGGTTGAGAAACACTGATCTACACCAAGTGTTCTCTGTCCAATCTGGCATATATATTTATTACACCTTTTGTATCTTTCTGCAGGCGAAATACTCAAGCCCAGGGGCTCATAGCAGAGGAGCTAAGGTCTAAAAAACAAAAAACACTTCTTTGTATTTATGAGCTCAGCTTTGCTCAGACACCCATCTCAACCGCTTCTTTCCCCAAATATTCCTCCCTCTCATTAAATACCACCCCTTTCAGGGTACCTACCTGACCACCTTTATCACCCTTCATTACAAGTAATATGAACTGTATTCCAGTATTAAATCTTCATATCAGCATGTTAAGATCACAGGCTTGCTGTGCTTGCTGCAAATAATGATGCTTTAGAATAAATGTCTAAATTTAGCTCCTGAAATGTAAAGAATTTCTGTAATGCAGGCTTTTAAAGGTTCTCTATGGATTTCCCTATCTGGAAGCAGAAATGCTTGAAATAGCATTTCCACTTATATGCTTTCTGGAACAACACTGACAGAATCAATTTTCTTTTTAATAGCTGGTGGCCAATAGCTGGATTACAATAATGTATAAAATGTCTGAGAGGTAGTTCCTAATAGCATCAGTCCTCCCTAAAGCTGCCCAACCACCATGTAAAAGTGAGTCTGTTCTTTGCAGGTAAATCATTTATAGCAGATTTATTTAAGTGACAAAGTAACTCCATCCTCCAAGCCTTGCTGTACCCTGAAGTAACATTGGGATTGATGGAGGGGGCCACCAAGCGCAGCAAGTAACAGAGGGATCAACATTCCCAAAGGCGCTGGGTTCTGAAGAGCATTTAGCTAACAATTTCTATACCTCAGAGTTACATTCCATTGTCTAAGCAGCACATGGCGATTTAATGTTTACAATTTGGTTTGCAGGTACACCTGTAAATAGAGTTTCATTTAAATGACAGTGTTGTTTTTGTTGTAATAATAAATTTAAAACACTGGGTGTTCGTTCTTTAGTAAGAATGTAATATTAGACCTCAGTTTTTAAATAAAATGTCCCCACCCATCTCATGTACGCCAAGAGCACCTGCCCCAATTGCCCTCGCTTATGAAAATGATATAAACTGTTTTATTATGACATGTGCCTAAAGTAGTTTTCCAAGCAAAAAAATAAATTATGGGCAAAACAGGCAAAAAATACATTTTTTGTTTTAGGTGCCAAAAATTTTGACAAGAAGTACACAATAATTAGTACAATCTCTCTGCTTCTTCCTAAATTAACATTGCTCATTCCTAGGTCAGATTTTTTTTCGTCAGCTCCCTGTGATGATCCAGGTGATTTTACTGGTTTGTCACAATGGTAAATGCTAGAATCAAGATGGGACATTGATGAATTGCCAAACTGGGAGTATGTGTGACATATGCCTGTGGGTGTATTGTGTAAACTTTGTGTAAATCACAATTAGCAACACAGAATTCCAAATCCTTAGGCAAGCCAAACAACAAACACATGGTACATTTATATCAACTGTATATTTATCAGATTGTCCTACATTTGCTTTAACCGTTTTGTGAACAAATGTACATAAAATAGCTCCTTTAGATTAATGTAAATGGTTAGAATATGCCACATCTCTTTCAATCTAACATTGTAAGACACTTTGTTTTGGCTGGATATATGGCCTTGGGACTTTTAAAGCATATAATATTTTTTTGAACACCTCAAACAATATATTTAGTAATAATCCAATGATTTATTTATTTATAATTCATAAAACTTAGTTAAAAACATCACAAAAATCCAAAAGTTGGTACATATTAAATCCAGAAGTTAGTTCATAATGAATAGGCTAATGATATATCGACATGTTTCTCAGAACAAAATCCACTTCATCAGGAGTTCATTAGCTACTATCAATAGAGATGCCTATTTTTGGATAAATGAGTCACAGGATCCATCAATGCAGGTATCCTATATTAGGTTGGTACAGGCTATTAATGCAATCATTTCCAAAATAGTAATTTTCTATAATGATACGAATTTAGTTGTTAAGTGGACGATTTGTTTCAAAAGGGACAGTACCCCTGTCCTATTAGGATTTGGCTCCAGGATAAGTTTGTTTCCCTGCTGATCCTGTCCTAGAAAATTACTAGTTTGGAAATGATTGCATTAATAGCCAGTACCAACCTAATATAGGATACCTGCATTGATAGAACCTTTGACTCATTTATTCAGAAAATAGACATCTCTATTCATAGCAACTAATAAACTCCTGATGACAAAGCGGACTTTGTTCTGAGAAACGCGTCGATATATCATTAACCTATTCATTATGTACTAACCTCTGGATTTAATATCTATCAACTTTTGGATTTTTGGGATGTTTTTAACCAAGTTTTATGAATTATAAATTCATACACATTGGATTTTTTCCAAATATATTGTTTGAGGTGTTCAAAAAAATATTATATGCTTTAAAAGTCCCAAGGCCAATGACCCAGCCAAAACAAAGTGTCTTAACCTTTTTGTGATAAGAGGTCATGCCCAGACCTAATTTAGCAGTGTAAGTATATGTTGATTAACTTTGCAATAACTCTATGACTAATTTGTCTACCTGCATCCTTTTTATGGGTGTTTTAGGGACATATGAGGCTTTTTTTGGTTTATATGAATTCCTCTCACATTATATATAAAAAAGGAAATATGTAAGTACACATTCTGTGCAAATAGTATCTTTGTTGGGATTTGAATACAGAACACAGGCAAAGCAAGACAAGAATGTTAATCTCTTTGTGATCCTCTTTCCACATTTTGTCTGAAGGTTATCGATAGAAGGTTATAGCTATAGGGCATGAAGTAGCATTTGCACTGTGTAGAATACATGTGATGGGTAAAAAGAACAGCACCCTTGTATGACTATACTTTTTTGTAACCAGCTAACAACGTCTGTATCTAATGATCATATTGCCTGTAGGTACAATTCTATGAGAACGTGAAGATACCTTATCACATTACTGTGACAAGGAATAGACGTGTGGTACCACCAGATGCTGCTGCCTTTCCATAAATACATTTGTGTGGCCTTTACTGATATCAGCTAATTGGAAAAAAAGATTATATGACTGCACATGCCACAGGCTGTGACTTTTAATTGAAAGATGATTGTCTGCAATGAAAAACAGAATAATTATTATAAAAGATAACAGATTTAAGATGTAACGATTACTGACTACATTAGAAAAGAGGTCTAGGCAGGTTGTCTCGAAGATGGTGGGAAATCCAAGTGTAGGACGCCGTGATTCAACAATGCTGACAGAAGATGGCAATTAAACACAGATTTATCAAAAATGCCAGATTGTCCTTGTCATATTAAGAGTTATGAGATTATTGGAAAATGCATAAAGTATTAAACAACTTGCTTTTTTCTTTAAAGACAATTTGTCATTTAAAAAATTTCTGTAGGTATAAATTACAGTCATTAAAGGCATAAGAATGACCTCTAAAACTATGGCCAAACTTAGGCAAAGTATCAACACTTCTGGAATGTGATGGAGAGTTTCACTACCTCCCAACACATTCCTATCTCCCCCAATAGTGTGCAGGAGGTGAAGGATAAGCTTCAGTGCTTGTCCTTCAGAATTAGGAAATCTTTTCTTTGCACATGTTTCACATGCCCAAATAAAAATTGTAAATGTCTTGCTGTGTATTTATGTTTATATACAGAAATCAGTTGTTAGGACCCCGTATCACTAAGTACTCGTTTTGAATTATGAACTGTGACAATAAATGGGGTATTTATACTGAAAGACTACATTAAAATCAGTATGTCCATAGGAAAATGTGACTTTATACATGGCAGTGGGGAAGTTACTATCACAATGACATCTCTTATTTGACATGGCAGACTTAAAGTTACAACTTGTATTTTCTCAATGCTGTCTTTTATTAGACCATTTTGACATATGGCAGCCTTAGAGACACAACTTGGACTTTAGTGCAAAGCCTTGTAGGTCCACCAAAGTGCTCTCCTTTCTTTTTGTATCAATGACTTAGAAAACAAAATATGGCAAGGAAGTCATTCATTAATAAACTGTTTTGTTGAAGAAAACGTCAGATAGTTTTGAAACTTTTTCTGACCATTGTTCCTTCCTTGAGGTAAGTAGGTGCACACAGTTTTCTGCCCAATCTCCCACCCTATCTCTCTTCCCTTTCCTAAAAAATTGTACACCCAATGAGTTTGTGAGACAAGCAGCTGACCGACATATCATTGAGCCAGACTTACTACCTTGTATACCTATGGCCACCACTTGTTTATGACTCAGGTAAGTACAGAAAACTAATTGAATAATACATTTCAGAAACTGAAATCATGAGTCATTCAAATGTAACAGCTCATGCTGCTCACAGCTTATTATGTTGTTAAGTGAGTAAATTCTACACCACCTACCATCTGCTGACTTCTTTGTTATTGTTGTGTCTTGTATTTCTAAGTGAGAAGGATCAACTGATGGAACCGCCATACAAGTCAGAAAGTTCATGCATTTTCTTTTAATTGTATGGTCTGTAAAATCTCATACAGAACAACCATACACACACCTCTCTACAGGGTCAGTACAAGACAAAGGATTGTACTTCCTAAAACTTTATCTCTTTTGTCTTAGATGGGGGTGTGTTGTGTGTGTAAGAAAGCCAAATTGGAGACCTCCATGATTAAGAACCTGGCTGGGATGAAACACATTGGAAGATAAGGATTGAGCTCTGTTGATGAGAGAGAAAAGTGTTCTTTAAACAGTAATTAAATTGCAGCTAATATTGATGAAACACTGCATTCTGTGTGGATAATGGCGTGTCTTCATGTTTGCATATAATGTGTATACAACAGCTACTGCAATCAATTTTTTGAACATCTTTGAGTGCAGTTCACACAACTTCACAGAATCAAGCACTGAAGTTTTGGAGCAACACCTTTGGAAATGTAGCAGGAAAGGTGTTCCAGCATGCCAGCTAGCATGTTCCTGGAGCACCACATTACACACGAAGAAGAGGAAGATGCACTTGTACAAGTAAAGACATGTTTGGATAAACAATGGTATTCCCATCTTGTTTTTTTAGTTTGCATTAATGTGTAGCAAAAAAATGGCATGTGTCAACATGTCAAAGCAGCCAAATACACCTTACTAATTACCATCATTCTGTGGCTTCATGTACCTGTTTGACTGCATTTTGAGTAAATAAGGATCTAACTATGCCTCCTACAACTATGCATTGGCCAATGAGTCTCCATTGAAGATTTAATGGAGGGTTAGGAAGAGACTTACCAGCCTTTACTGTTACTGATGAAAGTCAACATTTGCATATTGGAGCACCCTACAATTAGGGCTCAGAGGAGATCTGATTGGTTGCGTGTATAATTACCAGAAATACCCGAAGACTTCATTACATAGGGGCCACTGCGTACATTAGTCTGAACAGAATGAAACACACATAGAATGGGTTTAAATGCCTTTAGTACCAAAGTTAGCACTTTGTTAAAATTCTTTTGTTTTCATAAATTATTTGTTTAAAGATTTTAAAGCAAGTACATTTTCTATTGAAACAGTTAACCTTTGAACTCTGGCAGATCATATTTTCTGTCTGAACCTTTAAATCAATGGTTTCTTTCAGAG
>NC_092863.1:57413028-57414577 GCF_032062135.1 Pyxicephalus adspersus | reverse complement strand
CTCTCCAGCCTTGATGCAGCCTTGAAGCTTAAATAAATCATGCCCAGTATCTACATTTATTAAGACTATTGAAAAAGAGAATAAAAAAACAATACTTTCCAGCATCAAAGCAGTGCACACAGCGAAAGACAAGTAGATACACGTCCCCTAAAAGTGTCAGATTGACCCCATTCTACTGAGAAATGTTTCATCTCAGATATAACAATCCCAATGCTTCAATTTGAGTTCATTTCATTAACTGATTTAATGGAATTGCTTAACATAATTTAATTGATTTGAAGCTAACTCAGTAAAGCTTTGCTATTTAAAGGATGAAGAAATTAATTAGGGCAGAATTAAAATAAATACATTTATAGCTAGCTCAAGTACACACAAATAAATACTTGCGTCTATGCATGTTATGATACTTTGGCTCATTACACAAATTCCAGTCCACATATGCACGTAGAAGACCTTTATTCTTCAATGCACTGTTGCATGTACTTATTGCAATGTACTTTACATTTATAAAACCATAGTAAGGGTAGACCATTGACAATACAGCAGGCTCCATGAGCTAATAACCAAAACACATAAGGTTTTAGGGCTAGACCAAATTATTTTATCACAGGGTAGTAAAAATAAAGGTGGTCCGAAGTCTACTTATACTCATATATAATGGCCTTGATTTATGAAAGCTCTCCATGGCTGGAGAGGATACACTTTCATCAGTGAAGCTGGGTGTTCCAGCAAACCTGGAATGGATCTGGTCCAGGATTCAAAACATTTGCTAGCAAATAACTTTGAAGAAATCTATTACAGGTTTGCTGGATCACCCAGCTTCACTGAAAGTGTATCTTCTCCAGCCTTGGAGAGATTTAATAAATCAGGCCCAATATGTATCAATCATCTTCAACACTATTAGCTGTAAATGAATCAAAACACCAATACTAAACAGCAATATTATTAGCAATGTAGTAAGAATTGTGCTTTCATGCAATAAGAGAAGAGTCCTCTAGAACAGGCATGAGCAAACTATGTCCCGCGGGCTGTATACGGCCCAAATGGTGTAGTAAGAATTGTGCTTTCATGCAATAAGAGAAGAGTCCTCTAGAACAGGCATGAGCAAACTATGTCCCGCGGGCTGTATACGGCCCAAATGGAAATGTTTCTTTGACCCTTTGGGTGTTCCGCAGCTCTGGCCGGTGCCACCCTGAGCAGGGTCAGGAGAAGGACCCGCTGGGGGGGCGCACTGGCCAGAGCTGCAGAACACGTCCCTGGATCTGAGCCTGTGATGGGAGAGTGGGCGGGCTGTGTCCCTGCACAAAACCCGCCCACTCTCCTATCACAGGCTCAGATCTGCGATGGGAGAGTGGGCGGGGTATTGCCATCATGACGTCATGTTCAGGGCGTCATGATGGCATAACCCTGACCACTCTACCATCGACCCAGCCCCCCTGGCAAATATTTTTTCAGATTCTGGCCCCTGACTAAAAAAGTTTGCCCACCCCTGCTCTAGAAGGTACATCAGATATGTCTCTCACTCTACCTCCTAGGCCCATACTGTCTA
>NC_092863.1:57360236-57412277 GCF_032062135.1 Pyxicephalus adspersus | reverse complement strand
GGATAAAGGATTAGGATCATTCGATATATTCCCATGTATCTGTATTTCTTCAATATATGATAAAGTGCAGTGAAAATAGTTTAAAACATTACTGTATACCTGTGTGCTGTACAAAATAGCAGAAAGCTTGCATTGCAAAAAAAAAGTAAGTATTTCTTACTAATGAAAACCTAGAAAATAAAGAAATATGTTTCCAGTACTGGCACAAAGCCTGATCTGTCCTGCAAACAAATGATATGTTAGGAAATGCTATAAGATGTGCACATTGCTGGGAGTGGTTAATATGTATTGGTTGGCACAGTTGTAGTACCCTGTATATATTAGAGTGAATATTTGCATGGCATGCTGTGTGCCCTCCCTATGTAGAGTCAGGTAGAACACGGCAGGCATAGGGACCCATGGGATTGGAGTGACTCTGTGTCTGTTGTAATTTGTGTTGCAGGCTTCCTGGATTTAGAACTACACCGGGGATTGTGCTGAGAAGAACCGTGCCCGGCTATAGAGGACACCCACACCTGCCAGCTGCCAGCCTCTGGATGATCCTCCTGGCCAGGGAAGTGGCATCTACCCTGCTGGACTGACCTGGGCATACTTGTGCCCGGTGTCCCGTGTGTGCTCCCAGATCTGAGGATACCCTGTGTGGGCACAGTATGGGGTTGGCACAGTCTCGGTCTGCAGTCACCCAGGAACTGATGGAGAAGACTGGCTGTAAGTAGACCTCCTGGGATGGAGAGAAGTGACTGGCATGTGCCCACAAGCTGGTACCCCATCACTTTCCCTGGCATCTCAGTATGGGTTAGAGTTGTTATATTGTTACATGATCCATGTGTAAGATAACATACAGTGTTTGTAAATAATACCAAGGAACATTTTATGGTTGCTTGTCTATCTTCTGATGGCCAATGTTGTGTAGTTCATGCATACAGTACTGTGCTTCACTAACAATGCATGGAAATTATTTCCATAGATATTTACTAATCTGGGTGAATATAAAGTACCATTCATTTTATGCCTACACCTACCACATATTATAATAAACCTTGGGTTTCACCCCATGAGGAAACAAGAGTTTGATGCCCCTATTCCTGGGTTACAAATGTCCAAATCACACAGGTTGTGCAGCCTATAGACTGGCTTATATATAGGATGGCATGACAGGTACATGTGTAGAGCTGGCATTACAGGGCTGGCAGTGCCCCCTTCATAGTGCAACCTAAAGGTCAGCCCTGGATCTTACTATTCTTTTTTTAAGATGAATAAAACTAGGTAGAAGGACCCTTTTCTGTGTGGCTGTAGTTTCCAAACATATTTAGCAATAGAAAGTACAGTGTTTTGTTTACCCATTTTAAAGATTTGGAAAAAGATTTCCCAGGAATGAGCATCACAATAACACATTAAAATGTTTAAAAACTAAGTGATGTTCCTGTATAGAGCAATACATAGGACACCATTGTAAATTTTCTTTACAAAATTCTAGTTGCCTGGCAGACATGCAGATGGGGGTGGGGGTTGTCAATATTTTCTCTGATCAATAACAAGTATACAGATAAAGAGCTCAGCTTTGCTGACTGTCTGATATTTCTGGATGCTCATCTCAAAGAGTTTAAGCAGCAGTCAGGCAGCTTGCATGTTTAGAAGAATTTTAACAATGCCCCCCCATTTCCTCCAATATATTATATTTTCCGTGAGCACATATTTTGAGTTTTTTAAAGTAATTTTTAATGTGAATTGAATTGTTTTCAATAGTCAGCTGATTTATAGACTGACATTATGAGGCAGAGCAGTAAAGCACAGCCTTGGCAGAAATAAGTAGACTTGTATGTATGTTAGGCAGTACTCTCTTGTGCTGGATTTCTCCTATAGGAATAATAATGTTCAGTGGAGAAAATCCATTCTGTCTCCTTAATTATTATATAAGGTCAGATTTTTTATAGACATGATGATATAATATACTAGCATACAAAATACAATATGAAATGTAAACAGGTAAATAAATAAAGATGTTACATGTCCATAGATATGTATCCCTAGTAGATCTAGTAAAACAGAATAACTCCAAAAAACCAAAATAAACTTTTCTGACCTGTGAAGACAATTGGATATTTCCTCAAATGAATGCACCACTATGTTTTATGAATAAATATAAGTAGCCATTTATTTGGTATGTATTTAGAAATATCTCCAGTGTTCTTTTAATAGTATACTATGCAATCTGCTACAAACTTTACAGGGGGTAAGCATTATTTTTGTGACCTCTATACTTTTCTAAACATGAAAAGTGCTTTCATGTCCTTTATTGTGACCTTCAAGTGATCTGCTTTCCCTAAATTCCTTTATGGGCTATTTATATAGTTTTACAAGGGGATCTTATCCTTCTAAATCTCCCTTCTCAAGGGTGATTACATTCAGTTAATTCATTCATAGAAAAGTTCATAATTCCTAAATCAGTTTGCAACATTTTCAGGCCATCCTTTTTTTAAACTCGTGTCTAAACTTGAAATACGTGTTTGAGAAGAGTACAAAAACTTGTTACTTTGCTTGTGTTACCTGAGCTCAATCCTATATTACACCCATGTAACTATTTACTTGGTGTTTGGTAATTGTTTCTTTGTGTTTTCTGAGACTGTTTGGATATAACTATTTTTGTACTTTTTGAAACATACAGGACAACCTGTAGATGCTTGTGCCCCCCACCCACCTACCCATCACTATTCTTCAAGCCTGCCATCCATCTCACCCATCCCAGATCACATGCTAATTTGTGCATTAATATATAATTAAAAAATATGTAATTACCCATTGGCATAAAATTTTAAGGCTCTTACTGCAGTGCTTTCCCAGTCCTGTCACCTGCAGAAAATCCAGCACTGCATGTCTACTGAAGAAAATGGC
Source organism: Pyxicephalus adspersus (assembly GCF_032062135.1). NCBI lineage: Eukaryota > Metazoa > Chordata > Amphibia > Anura > Pyxicephalidae > Pyxicephalus > Pyxicephalus adspersus. The sequence continues at coordinate 57,409,385 of NC_092863.1, read as the reverse complement.
AGCCAGCATCATTGCCATCATTCAGTCCACCTTCTGTGGGCACAGATTGGACACATACTTGGAGATATATCCTTACACCAGCCTGAGTATGCAGAAGAATAGCCATTATGTAGGGCCACTCTCTGAAGTTTTCTGGACCCTGCCAGTGCTGGTGAAAAAAAATCAGCAGTGTCAATTAACTGGACTGAAGACTACATATGTATTTCAATTTTTTTTTACTAAAAACATAATGGCACTATTCTTTACTGGCAATGATTTCATTTTAGTTTATGTTCCACATTAATTGAATTTAATATATTGGGATTGGGATGGATGTTTATCACCATCCATATAGGAACAACCACTTGTTTGATTGTTTTATGTTCCGCATGTTCCCTCTGTCTCCCCAATATGTTGTATTCTTGCTTTTGGTTCATATGTGCAGGAATTTGCATTTGTCCATAGGTATCTTATTTGCCAAGTTGCTGCCAGTCAACTATTGTAGTGGAGGTCAGAAATGTGGAAATATCTTGTGTGAGTTGTGTTCTACTATGCAGCTGTGTGTCATCTGCTAACATAGAAACAATTTAATCCCACACAAAGTCCGTTATATACAAAGTATTACTCTTGTACCAGGTGTTTCATGTAAATAAAGTTGGAATTAAAGACACGGAAGTTATATTGCTACTGTGATACTTTGTGACTGGAAAAAGTATACATTCCTTCTTATTTGTAGCACTTCTAATTTAATCTTGTTTCCATTTATTTTACTTTTCAGTCTTTTTTTCCTATTTTTCCTGTGCGTTAACCCTTTGCTATGTCAATACAGGGCAAAGCAACAATTTCATTGTATTTCTGGCTTCCACTGGTGTGTATCCTTCTTTATTCACCCTCATTGCTTTATTCACCATGGAGTCAAAGTGAGCTTACAATCTAAGAGACACATTCTGTACTGTTGGGGGATGGGGGAGAAAGTGACTCACTCCCTTTCCCTAATAAAACAGATGTGTTAAACTATGTCTATTAAGAGCATGCTGTGATGGATAACAAATTGGAATTTTCAAAAATCCTGAATTTACTTGATACACTTGCAGCTAAAACATGTACAACAACATGTATGCAAAAATTCAAAATCATTAATTAGATTTACTATTTTTTGAAATGCAATTTACTACTCTTCACTAAAGCCTAAATACAGCAGTCAATCTAGTCTTTAGCTCTTGCTCTTTCAAAGGCATGAAAGTAGCACAACATCTCTAGTGTAAAATAGCAATCTGTTACTTTCAGCTAATTACCTTTTTATGGTATGCATAAAGATAGATTTATTTTAGTTCATAGAACTTTTCATGAGCAGCAGTGTGTGCTTGTTCAGTATTGCTTTGAATTTGAGGTGTCTTGAGCATATCATTAGGCTTTGTGAGGTGCAGTATAAATTGGTGTCATTCTCATGCAATATGGTATATCTTCTGTATTCCAACTTTATTTTACTTTTACAACAAAAATACAACTTTTTAAAAAAAAGATGAAGTGAGAAAATACAACAAAAAACACATAAAATCTCAGGAAATAGAATGATATAGAACTTATAAGATATTGTCAATCCAAAAAAAATCAAAACCAGAAGAATTAACTCCAAATGGGTATCATCCTATTTGGAGAAAGTATAGGGTAAACAGCCAGGCCCCTATCCTTCAGTTAAAGTGAAAATTAAATACAAGTGAGAAAAAGTGAGATTAACTAAGTCAAGTTATTCAGGGAAATAGGGAAACAAAAGATAACCATCAAAACATAGGGGAAAGGATGGGACAGGTATCCACCCAGGAGGAGCCAGCAAAAATCTGGAACAAAAATACAATATAATCAAAAAAGCATTGGGCACTCAGCTGGCCCCATAAAGGTCAGCTAAATGGTGTAATTCTCCACATATATTAAAAAAGATCATGCATGTTGCATGCCAGATAGCCTTCCCACCCTTTCTATGACTATGGAAAATGTAGTAGATCCCCAATGTCTAGGGATACCTGTTCTAGCAGCTGAATGGTAGTAACCCCTTCCTGGCCAAGACACAGTCTCTGGAGAACAGATAATAGCCAACACTCAGGTTTAATAGGGATGGAGATGTTCATTATCCTGTTATATAGTTTAAAAATTGAAGTCCAAAAAGCAGTAAATCACAACACATCATCACCAAATGTGAAGTACTGTGTCTCCATCCCACTCTTCTAGCAGAGGTGCAAGCTAATTCTATGGGGGCACCTATACCAACAAGATCAAACTTTCAACAGGCCAACTAGCTTCATGAGTAAGCAAGAAAATGTTTTGTAAGTCTTCTAAGGAAAATTAATTCCCAGTTCATGTTCCCACACGCCCTGATAATAAGGGGAATGACAAAACATCTAATGAAAGAGTATCGAGCAAGTTTCAGATATAAGGTGTGAGGGAGGGGAGACAATTACCAGTCTTTATATTTTTAAAATTATGACATTGAAGCCTACAGTGTTAGTAATTATACTGGTGTTGAATCTTACTCGGGTATAGAAGTTCATGGAAAAAGTAATTTCCCCCTAAATTAGCCAGATATGTGAATGCAGGTATTCTTGATTTGTCATTATTTGATATCATTTTTGGTTGCTGAAATCCTTGTTCATACACTGCCTGCTGATATTTTTTATCTATACATTTGAAATGGTTTTGAATTGTTATCGTTGTACTTCAATGTACTCCTGTTTTAAATGTCACTTTCATTGTGGAAGGGAAAATGCTCGCTTGGAAGATGGAATAGGCAATACAAATTGGCTGAACAAAAAGAAAACACTGGCAATGCATCCAACATTAATTGCTTGGTTGAATTTAGAGGTATTGGTACCTGCTGCAATATGTTGTCTTATGGCTTATTTCTTTAATGAAAGAAGTTTTAATTACATGTTATAACTGCAATAATTAACACTTATGGCTCTATATAAACAAGGGAATCTGACATTCACTCAAATTCCCTGGTGGGAATTATTACTGCTATTGAAACATGTTTGGGTAATGTTTGAGAGAATGTCTGATTCCCTGTTTTATATATAGAGAGCCCATAGATGTCTATTTATAACGAATAGAATCCCCCTATTATTGTATACCGATACTGATTGAATGTTGTTTGAATTTAGCAGTGCATGACAATTCATGTTTGTATTTGGAATCGACTATATTGTATGTAAGCTATAGTGTTATGAAAACAGGAAGCTTGGGTAATACCAACATGTGAGACGTAACCTCCATGACTGAAAGAACTGAATTACACAAGCTCACAATGTGATGTGAAATCAGAGTAAGACATTTGAGTACAAAAAAGGAGTCAGCACAACTCGATCGGAATTTAGTTTTAAATAACTGTGCAAAAAACAAAAAGTAAAAATTCAAACTTCCTTCTTTTTCTTCCCTTTCCTCTAAAGTATATGGGAATATTATCAGTTCTGTCATTACAGTCTCTTAACATATTAAATATTTATTTATATATATTATATTATTATATATAATAATATTATTTAGAGTGTGTCCATGTAATATTTCAGTGTAATGGATGGCTTGGCTAATGTATGTGAAAGTACTTCTTATAAATACAATTCAATAACAATAATATTATAATAAATTTAATAATAATATTAATAAGGTCCAAACGTTCATTGACCCTCTAGGTATGGGGTTATCTGCTGCATGCCAGGTTATTTGGGCCAGTGGTCCTCTAGCAGTAGGCGGGGCATGGCATTATTGCAATTTGGTGACAGAACTGGAATGAATTGGACAGCTTTTGAAACACCTCTCTTTTATGTTGTTGCTTAAACCAAATCTGAACTTTTTGCCTTCATATAGTCATCTGAAGTTTTTGGTCTGGAGCAACCACTGATGCACCTGCCAGGCACTTTACAAACAATTGGATCAATGAAGCTGGTCCTGCCAATTTCTTTTCTTCTTCTGTGCCTTCGGGCTGGTGAGAGACAAAGACAACTTTATGATTGGTTGATGGAGTAAACATCACTTCAAATATCCAATCATGTGTAAAGCAAATTTCAGTTTATTTTTTTCACCTGTACAGTATTGGATAATACTTAAGGTGTGTTTGTGGTGGTAATATATCAAAATTGTGTTAGAAAATACAGTAAAGTGCCTACCATCATAATTACATAGACCATTTAGAAGTAAAGACAGAGAATTGAGCAGGGTTTTTGGCACAAACAATGTATTCATAAACATATATACAATATGTATAATATAGTATATCAAAATAAAAAAGAAAGGGCCACTGAACAGACTAGTAGTCAGAAAAGGTGATTAGAGCATTAAGATTGCTCAATACAGTACATAGTAGTCAATGGTTGAATTGAACCACAATATTTGGTATATAGCATTGGATAATAAAGTACATCTTTACTCTGGGATGTGTTTATTTGTCCTAGTGGTTGAACTTGATAAACTTTTGTCTTTTTTCAACCTGACCTGATATGATAAAACTCTTTTGTTGGTAAATCTTTCTTACTATCTCTTGGCCCCATGGTTGTTTTTTTTGTGCTGACCTGCCAAAATTGTAATTTTTTAAGTCAATCTTTTGGAAGTGATGCCCTTGTTCCTCCATATTGCCTACGCCATTGTTGCCACTAATGTCTAACATTAACTATAACCCGTAATCTGAAACACAGTACAGATTTGTGTACAATAAACATAGTCAGAAAGAAATCTGGTGTCTTTAAAAATTCTTAAACAATCATTTCAGCTGTTTTTTAGCTTTGGGATTGACTTTCATAGTTCAAGTCTCTCCACTCCCCACCCTAATTTCTTTGAATAGAATTGTGTTGGCTCAAGATGTCTTTACTCATTTCACCTTTCAATTTTATTCTCTAATGGCTTTTTTTTTGGCGGTATCGGCTCGCGCGCGCGGCGCGCACCACCGCCAATATATTAAAAAAAATTAGCATTATATTTGGTAAATTAGTGGCTAAAAAAAGAACAAATATTTACATTTCTTCTAATGTGCATTAGAGGAAGAAGCATGATGCACCATACACAAATAAAGTAGAACAATAGCAAAGGGATTGTTAATGTTGTAAAACATAAAGGAACTATATCCATGTATCCATATACATTTATACCGATACTAACAATGCTTGATGGAGATCTACTTTAAACAGAATTTAAAAAAGAAACTTCAAAGAACTTTTGTAAGTAATATGAGTGACCAAATTAGAACTTGGAACTTGGTTTGTATAAGTAGAAAAGTCCTGAGCAACTGGTGTCTGTTAAAAAAACGATGCCGTCCTTGTAAGTTTTAGCACCTTGGTCAGATCACATCCAGGCAGCATGATTACATTACATATTTATGTGACAGACCTTGCAGATTGTTTGGGATTATAGAACGCCATGTGTTTCCTATAAAAAGCCTGCAGTAATACAGTAAAAAGGTTGATGATAGGTTGTCAATTATTTAAACCGTAAACAATAGAGTTGGGGGAGTTGGTGCAAATGAAGGCTGATCATGGTGCGGAAATAAAATAGCCCTGAGGCAAGGAATGTTGGGAAACTAGTTTATAGCTGAAAACATGTACTGTCAATTTAGAATTCCTTCCCGTGTTCCCAGCCCTGCAGTATAAGCTGGACTACTTAAAAGATCAGTCATTGCAGGTTACTCACAAGTGACCTTTGAGTGGTCATTAATTGACCGGTTGGAATCAATGCCATTTTTTCCCTTGTGTTTTGCTGTTTCTTTAGTTTAGAGTGTTGACATTTTCAAACAACTTTTCTAGGTATAAAATGTCTTACAAAGGAGCTGATGGGGAATAACAGTTGAATTCTAATTGGCAACATTCTACATTTGTTTGGTTTTTTTTTGCTGAGTGATGGTTTCACCTAGTATATATGTCCAATCCTAATATAGACGGAAAGAAATCATTATTTGGGGTTCAATCTGTATGATTCAAATCAATTGAATTATCATATAAAATGTAGCTAAAGTGAGTATATTAGTAAAATAAAATGGGTAACATTGAAAGTTCACTTTAGATATTTGTAATTCAAGATACCTGACATCAGATACAGCTGAAAAATAAATGTAGTTTCTTATAATGGATTGTTTGGTATTATCTATCTATTTGTTACCATTCCAAATCACTGTACACATTTCTGTTTTTCGGAAAGCCATTATTGTTTTTACTGATGGCACTCCAGATAATTCTGCAAGCAGCCACTTCCTGGCATTTTTCAGCCAATGAATAATCAATACATCAACCCCAGCCAAGTAATTTCCTTCAAAATATTTATCCACATAAAAAGCAAATAGGCATATTTGTGTCGTTAGACAATCTTGTTCTGTCTTGTATATAGAGATATGAAAAAGACATCTGAGAATAGCTAGCAACTTCTGGTTTCTAAAGTGTTTTTTTCATTTGTGTAAAATAGGTATTTAGAAATGTTTCAACCCTTTTGTATTGCAGCCATTGTTGTACAGGTATAGACATAATAGAATATTCAAACTACAGAAATAAGAATGTCTGAAAAGCTGTTATATACAGTATGTCTGATGCTAATGATCTATCTATATTACAGTGTGAATAGCACATGAAGAAAGATGGCTGTCTGGCTTTCATTACCAGCATTATTATTATTACATTATTATTATTATTATTATTATTATGTCCCAGTCATGTTCAGTAGATATTCACTTCTTTAATGGTTAATACGTACTATTATTGGGTTCTTCTCAACCCCAAGTCCCTCATTTTATATTGTAGTGTTTTTCTATATATTTTCTTTATTATTTATTATCTATCTATATATTATATCTATATCTATATTTATCTATATATTATTTATTATTTATCTTCTTAGCAATCTATAGTACCTCTGGTGGGATTCAAGTACAGCATCAACAGGCACAAATGAACAATACTAACAATCACATTAAATCCTGTATACAAATTGACACAAATAATGGCTGCAATATATAGAACAGTGTAGTTTTCTGTCAGACAACCAATGGTGGATTTTTATCAGCTTGCAGAGCTAAAGTGGGACCTGGGGATGGAGAAATCTTAGTTCATTCTTTTTATCATCTCTCTGTTAAATGGAAGGTATAAGTACCTGTAACCTGATGCATTATATGCTATATGAGTTCATTTGTTAGCTGAAAAGTCCTGCGATAAGAAGGGGAAGCCTTTGCCCCCCCCCCCCCCAGTATGAAATTACATTATTTAATAGTGGTATTACAGTTATGTCAGCCAAAATGGAAAGACATATTGAAGTGACATATTGTGGTATAGTGGTCACTATTTACTGAACCTGTTCGAAAGAAAACAATAAACTAGCTGACTGGTTGGGTTTTCAGTTGGTACTTTTTCCATTAGGTTCTGTTCTCAGCATTGGAATTAGGAATGGTGGGGGTAGGTATACCTGCAACAACTAATAAGGTGGTGCTGAGTAGACAAAGCCTGAAAAAATGGCAGTATAAGCTATTCACTAGATATACAATATATAAAAACGTTGTTCTGACAATCTGCTGAAAATATGTCTATTTATATTTGTGTGATGGGTGATCCTCTTTTACATTCACCAGAAAGCTGCTTCTTTTTTTTTTTGGGTAGCATATGTTGAAGATGTCATTAGAAAACACCAGACAGAAACATGTTTTTTTTGCCAAAAATCTTTTTCTTCTATGTCTTCTTTAAAGTGTAAAACAGCTTACAACAAACTCAGAGTAGCTATAGTTAGCAGATGTACTGATCAGCTTTTGTATTCCGTAAAATGTCTCTATTTTGTCTACCTGCTACAGCCCCGTCTTACAGCTCTAAGCTGTGAACCCATTTATAATTTGTTTTCAGCAGAAAAAATATTTTCAAGGCCTCTATCTTTTTTCATGATATTGTTTAGTAGAATCATAATCTGACAAGAGGTACAAGCATTATCTCTGTCACTGCTAGAAAGAGAGATATTTTCCATGTCCCAGGGTCATTCTAGCAAGGTTACTGAAAGAGCTGCAGCTGAAGGTAAAATTCATTTAATAGGACCATTAAGTACTGTTCTCATGAGGGTTCTAATCCTCTGGGACTGTTGAATCACACACCAGCTTTTACAAAATTATATTTGGCGGATACAAGATAAAGACAAGAAAAAATCTTCACCCATATGTTTAAATGGGCATTGATGGGTTCAAATCCATGTCATGTATTGTAAAAAAAAAAAAAGAACTTTTTTCACAAAAAATTACTGTTAATATTACAATCTTTCTTGATATGAATCTACTGTAATAGAGAGAGTCAGATTTGGAGAGGGAAGTGTCATGGTGTAATACAATGTAGGACACTGTTGCTTTGCATGGAGAGAGTAGACAATTGGGTTGGGGCCATACTTTGCTGCATTTTCTATTTTGCTTGCACAAGATTAAATGCAATAAATCAGATGCACATCTTTATTTCATTAAATTAAGTAATGTTTTAGTTTGCCAGAATAAACATGCTTTATTCCTTTAGTAATCAAGTCACAATGTCCACATAAACCAATGCTACATACAAGACAAGATTAGGGGATCACCCAGCAAGTCATGATTTGGCTTCTGTTCACCAGGATGTATAGCACCGGAAGTTGTCAAAATATTCTGGAGGTTACAAGGAAAGTTTACTAATAAAATTAGTTTATAATTATACTGAATCAATATAGTCGAGGGGGGGATTTAGGGATCCCTTCTACCTCTCATGATAAATCCTAGCATTAAAAATGATTGTTCACACCATATCTTGTCACCAATATAATATGTTGTCCTATTTAAAAATACATTTTTAATCATTTCAATTGTAGAATTTATGGTACATAGCTTTGTGTCGCTAATAATTTTCTGTTTGTAATATGGCAGCCAGTTTAAGAGAATCACAAGTAGGTGAATTATGCTTTTAGTGGCTATGCCAGACTTTATTTATTGCAATTCATTATCTTCATATCCTTTGCTGTTCCATGTACTCTTCATGCAGATATGTTACATTTAACTAAGATTCTGTAGTCACAAAACCAGAAGTCCAGCTGTTTATTAAAATCACTAAGAAGGGAAGGATCACAGTTTAGTTTGACTTATCCTGAACTTTAGATACTTGGAGCTGCAGGAATGGTGTATTTCAACCCTTCTAATTATTTTTATTTATTTCCAGTGTCTCATTTTACCCAAAACCAATATTCAAGTTCTATCTCCCGTATATATTTTTTTTAATAAGAAAAAAAGAAGGGTTGAATTATGTAAAATTAGGGAGAGCACCCAAAACTTCTGGGTAATTTTGGGCAGTTATAATAAGCTTTTATTTAATAAATATTTACACTGCTGGGTTATCCAAATTATAAAATATTTTAGGGGCCGGTTCAGTCTTTATTTTTTTTTGTAGATTTAGCCTTTAACATGTTAAATGTTGTAAATTGGCATCAGCCTGCTTTACCAAATTGGATCTAGAATACAGTGTCTAGCTAAATGGCAAAGTGTAAGACAGGTTTATGCTGAGTCTGTATAGACATAGCTTTATTATTCTGCTTTGTAAATGTAACTTCCACATTAGGGATGGCTCTCATTAAAAATAAACAGTGATGTTCCGGAGCTTGCCATTTAACTCAGGGTGCCATGAAAAGTTCCAGAACCCAAGATAACAGCGTTAGTAATGAGGCTATGTCTATTGTTCCTTTTCCTTAGGAACCATGTACTTCCTCCACGGAGGGCAAGCAGGTCATTAAAGGAGAAATGGCACAAAAAGAATTCAGACATAAGAAGACATAAGAGCAGTTTTAGGGTCCCCAGGATACCTCTGATGTGTAAATTTTCTAGCATAGTCCAGATCTTTTTCAATAACTAGGACAAGAAAGAATAAAATAGGAATAAAACAGAAAAAATAGCACCCATACAAGTAAGTTTTACATGAATGTATGCACATTGTAGTCACAATAGTAACTTAAAGCCCATATCCAGACAAAAAAAACTAAAAATCTCCCACTTTCCTCCCTACCTACCACCTCCAACCTATCACCTGGGATCTAACTAATTCCTATCTTAAAAAGAAATATATTATTTTTAAATCCATTGTTTAGATTTCTTGATAGCACCACTTCGGTATTTCAGAGCCCACAGCACCCTTGTTGGCTGGTTCCTAATTGTCTATTTGTAGTAACATGATTTTCTGGCCCATTCTTAAAGGACTTTACTGCAGAGAGCCACATCAGGCAGGCAGTTAAGTGAACCTCTCAAGGCCAGGACATTGGATTGGTGGGCCATTGGTTAGTTATAGGAGGTGGAAAGGGAGTTGTGTAGGGGGGGTTATCCATATCCTGGTAGTACATTATGCAGAAAGTAGGTCAAAACTTTAGATACTTGTACCACATGAGAAACTCAAAAAATTCCATCTAAATTAAAACCAACAGCCAACCAACTTGCATTTATGGTTCCATCAAATCTTGTATACATATTATTAGAAAATTAGATTTAAAAAAATTATTCTGTCAGGCATGGATATCAGGTAATTCCTGTCATTAAACTGTCATTAAAGCGTGTTATTCCTTCTCAAAGTCTTATAAACAGCACTTCCAAAACATAAAATGTAATGTAGATGGGAGGAATGGTGAAACAGTAAAAAAAATGTGAAATTTCTAAACTGAACACTGAACCTATGAACTGTGCTAGATATCCTCAAACCACAAACACATAATAAGAAAATTCATAAAGCATCGTCATTACCAACTGTGGGTATATTACTTTTATTATTACCAGTATTTATATAGCACCAACATATTACGCAGCTCTGTACATTAAATAGGAGTTGCAAATGATAAGCATGATTGCTTACACCTGACCTAGGCTAAGTATATGAATTGTTTTCTAGCTGCTGTTATTACAGAAAAGCATGCATACGTGTGTACAGAGTGTTCTGTGTGTGTGTGTGTGTGTGTGTGTGTGTGTGTAAAATAATTTATAATAACCGTTAAGATTTATGAGAAAATGGTCAAGTCTGGAAAAAATGTTCAGGAGGTGGGAGAGGCTGATTTAGAAAATGACTGTGGGAAACATATTTTCCCTGGAGATATCCATAAAAAGAATTCAATCAAAACAAAAACACACGTTGGAATGTCTTGATTAGAAGACAAGATCCTCTAAAGCCCAAGAGAGAACAGGATAAATATATGACAAGAGTAAAAAAAAAGTCATTAGGAATTTTGATAATGAGCATTAGCAATCTTGAAACTCTCATGAGTTAATGTACTGGAAACAACTCATCTCATACATATTTTTAGATTATGATGTGATTGAAATAACAATAGGATAGAGGACATTATTTTCATATTGGTGATTTCTTTTTGGAAATGCCTAATTTATAGCCACTACTCCAGCCTTTCACATTCAAAAAAAAATGATCTCAGTGAATTCCTTAATTTCTGTTTTCTAATCCACAGCTCATGGTACCTTAGTGTGATCAGGTGAATAACAACATTTTTTTAAAGTTGACCTGTTTCTGGCAATATATAGGTAAATCGTTTATTTTGTTAAAATGTATATTTACCTTGCAAAAAACTGCAAAAAAGAATGTCATCTTGCCCATCCACAACTCTCTGAACTCTTGATGGAGCAGAAGTGAGCTACAGGCACATGTGGTTCATCCTGGGGGCTGGTGGTGTGATTTAGCATTGTCATCAAGATTTTATTTTTTCATGTTGGGCAGGCAAAAGGAAGTATCCCTCAAATTTGAACATGCATATGATTTCTCTGATGCTAAGGGCAGATGTACTGCTCCTCCCTTACCTATTGTCATTTAGATGCCAGCAGCTCTGATGGCACAGCCTCAGAGAAACAGCAGAGCCTAGGGAAAAAGAACAATATTTTATTTAACAGAAACTGAAACCTTATCAAGAAGGCCTTTGTGGAAGAAATTCAAAAATAAATTTCAAAAGAGCAATAAAAGTTTTACTCTTATTGTGAAATTGGGCTTGTTTGGTATTGTACAGATGCCGATTCTGGGATGAATTTGAAATAAGCACATAAATGTTTTCTTAAAATAAACTGAAATATTTCCATCTTTACTCTTGATGCTTGTTAAACATGAAAACACTTGCTTACATTAGTAAGAAGTAGAAGATTGTGGAAACAATTTATTTATAAATAGCAAGACAGTCTTCTTTCCAAGAAATCTGTAAACTCCCTTTTCACGTGTTGTAAGCCCTGTTTCATTGCACATTCTGCACCCTGGGGATCCCGCAAAAAACATTTTTCATTTTGTAAAAGGACACAACACACTGTGAGTCTATTGATTTGGGAAACAGAAAGTGTTGCATGCATTTTGTCTAGAAAGTGTACACAGATAGATTTTTACTGGCCTGGGAATGTTTAGAGCTGATCCTGTAGAAAACAAACTCTTCTTTTATTTTGGAAAAGAGTCAAAATTTAAAGAAGTAGTATATCTGGGGTATGTAAGACTCATTTCTAATGGGGACTAAATACTTAAATATACTAATAATCATCCATCTTTTATTAAACACCAATCAGAAAAAAACTTGTAGTGTCAAACAATGACTATGTAATGAGTTGCCCCATTGCATGCCACTTAATAAATGTTAAAGTCCTGAATCCAAAGCTTGGTCCAGGATCCAACGAGTGTAATTTTGTAAGCTGTTGACATAACCTGCCCCTGGTTCTACCACCAAATATATATTTCTGTATATTTATGAATGTATATTTAATTTAAAATGTCTGCCTGATACATTAGGAGTGGCCAGGTTATACATGCAAAGCATTTGCAGTAAGTAGTGGAGTGGAATACCCAGCCAAATATCTGATGTGCCCTCCTCAATGCCCTCTTGTTCAATCACCACCCTCACCCCTCAGTCTATAAGGAACCAGAAGAATTGTTTTTGACACCCTCTATGACATTGTACAAGTAGTCTGAGAACGCCAGTCAGGAAACATATAAAGAGAAGTACAAAAGAGTTTTGGTGTACAAAGTTGTGAAATTTTATTTAAACTTTTAACCTTTTATAACAGTGTTTCATGACATCTTACCACAGTGAAACCCTTGAAATAACTTTCAGGTCTTTGGGGAACCCTAATTATTATATCCACAGCTACCAGTAGTTTAGCCTGATGGTCAATAAGAGGAATGCCTTTTACAATGCTACCTATTGGGTAAAATGTCACTCTTACCTTTAAGTAGTCAAAAAGATCATTGGTATCAGTTAAACTGATCTGAGAGGCACAGGGTGCTTAATGCTTAAAGAACCCCCGGCAACCTCTGGAGTAACTTTAGGGTTCCACCGAACTCTGGTTGAGAAACTCTGTTTCAAGCAGTGTGGTTGTACAAAAAAATAAATTCACACAATATACTAATAAGCTGTTTTTCCATTGTCCAATTTGTAGAAAGTGGAGAGCTTTGGTTAATAAACTTTTCTATAGCTTTTAGGTTGTGGCTGCTGCTTGCAATACAGGCTCACAACCACTTCACAGAAAAAAAAGGTCAACATAACTAAAAAAGCTTTTATATTACCTGCAGTGAATTTATGGGGTTTCTGCTGCAATATGTAATGTGTAAGTAACAAACTATTGAAAATTGTATACAATTTTAGAGCCTTTACCCCCCATATTCAGAACATTTCCAGGTCCTGTCACTTTCACCTACGCAACATCTCCAAAATCCGCCCCTGTTACTACTGTAACATCCTCCTCTCTGGTATTCCCCTAACACGACTCTCTCCTCTACAATCTATTATGAATGCTGCAGCCAGACTCATCCATCCTTCCCACCGCTCTTCTTCTGCTGCATCTCTCTGCAGTTCTCTTCATTGGCTTCCATTTCACCTAAAGCTGCATACACACATGCAATTATAGTCATTGGAAAGCATCTTTCACAATCTTTTCCAACGATTAAGCACTGCACGATGAATGAACAAGGGCTGTACATACAGCACCGTTCTGCTCTATGGAGGGGGAAAATGACGGAGCACGTCCCCGCTGCGTGCTCTCCCCCTTCACTTCCATTAGGATGGTTTTAGGGGGCGCTGTACACACGCCAGATTCTCGGCCGATATCGGCTCTGAGCTGATTATCGGGCGAGAACCATTAAACGTGTGTACGTAGCTTTAGAATCAAATTCAAGCTCCTGTGCTTTCCCTTCAAATCCCTACACAGTTCTTGACTCACTTACCTTTCTGACCTGGTAAAAAAATTCTCCCTCAGCCGTTCCCTCGGCTCCTCTGATGACCTAATAATGACTTCCTCACTCATAACCTCATCATACGCACGGCTCTAAGACTTTTCTAGAGCTGCCCAAACTCTCTGAAATGGTCTTCCTCGTCCTATTCGGCTTGCTCCTACTTACTGCTCATTTAAAAGAGTGCTCAAAACGCATCTTTTCAAACTTGCCTACCCATCTTCTTCTGTCTCTTCTGTTTAACAATAATGTAATTTCATAGAACTTATTGGTGAATGAACTTTCTTGAGTTGGTCTATCACTGAGCATTTGCATACAAGTATACAAAATAAACAGAACTACCTCAACAAACATGTTTGTGTGAATAAGCCATTATTCTGAAATCTTATTGGTCCCCAGTTGCAGTTTAGACTATCTGATCTAACGTATTTATGAAGGCAAACGATGGGTACGTGTAATTGGAAGAAAGTGTAGATATATCATATTTTTGTCACCTTTTGCTGAGTACATTATATCTCAAGCATTATGTCATTGGAAAGACCACACAACTGTACTTAGTATGTAATTGGTATGAACATTATTGCCACTGTTTCTTCTTGATAGGAGGCTAAGCAACTGTATCAGAAAAGAATGTGACTGATTTATAAAGCCTGCAATAACTGTGGAGGGATATTGGCAGATGCAAGTGCTATTGTGTAATTATTTGCATTTACCATCAGCGGCTCATTGTTATGTAGGATTCTTCATTCATGTGGCTGTAATAATCATTTTAGAGTTCTGTTTGTACTTTCTGTAAATGACAGGTTTGTCAAACTTACATGCAAGCCAGTCTATGAGCAGCAGCTGTTTTTCATCAAATTCCTGTATATTCAGGCCATGTATGTATATTATATTATATCCATGCCCCATTTCCAGGAATTTGTAGGCAGTGTGGACATGTGACCAATAGAAACCCCACCACCCTAAACTGAACTAACCATTGAAATCTACAGAAATTAGCAGCATTTCGTATAGCCATGCAATGGCTAGGAATTTAAACCTTCGTAATATTGAAAATATGTCGGAGGATGAAAAAATGTATTTTGAGTTTATATAGTGGTTAGGGGTTATTTATAACATTTTTGTGCTCTCCATAGCAACCAGTCAGTTTCCGACTGTCATTTTTCAGAGCACTTGATGATGAGCTCCAAATATTTATAACAAAAAATAAATGCAGTAATGGATTTATTTAAAACCATCATTAGAGTACAAATTTATATATATTTGTATATGTATGTATGTGTATGTATATATATATATATATTATTTTTTTTTAAGTTATTTTCTTACTTCCCCCCTCCAGAGCGCTGTCTGTCTGCTCTTTTACTCACCCCGATTCCACTTGTTTGTCCCCACATTGAGCTGCCCGCTATTTATACGGCTCATGCTCTCCAAATCCTTTTTTATTATTTATGTGAAAGTTGGTGAATTTCCAAATACATTTTAAAGAATTAAAACCTCTGTCGGATTTATATTTTTGCTTATATCCGCTTTATGGAATTTCACTTACTAAATTCTTTTGGTCTTCACTGCCTTTTGGGGCTAAGAGTGATTGGAGATCCAAATGTGTTATGTCTGTCACAAGAATAGCATTAGGACCTGTTTTGTGACAGCTCATTAAAAGGGAACTTACTTTGTAGAGATTTCCACTCTGTTGCATCTTCAGGAACACATGGAATGGAGAATATATCAGTGAGGGACAAGAATAGAGACCAGAGGTACAGTGAGGAAGGCAGAGAATATGGTGGATGGATGATGTATTGGAGGATGTTAGAGAGATGGGATTAGGAAGTACGGAATGGAATGTGCAGTTGGCTTTAGATATACATTATTGCTGTAATCTTGTAAACAACAACACTCATTTATGATTGAAAGCAGATATCATCTTCTGTTATACTGTGCAGGGTTACTCCATACCATTGCTGGCATTTTGCAGCCCATTCATTAAAGGTATGCGGTTTCCCACAAAGTTCTTTCTGCTTAACCCAGCAAAGAGAAGGGACGGGATGGAGGAAAGTTGGTCATTTGGTGCTAATATATGCCTTTTATTGTCTCATTGATTGTTCCTGCATGTTTGTATAACACACTGCTGTGCTTTATAAATTTTTTAGCAGTGGTATGGGTGGTGTAAGGCCGTACCTCTGTTTTGTGAGGAATAGACACACACAAACAAATTTGTCATGGGAAGCAAGAATGCTATGTTTTATAGCAGACAGAGACATTATGCATCATTTTAAACCAATACTTTCTTTGTCACTTAGTGTCAGTTAGAAAATAGATTTTCTGACATTTATAAAGAATTATCTCCAATCTCTGTGGCAGGACTTTAATATTTAATCTGGTCACCCCGGACTGAATGTTGTATTATTAGGACATCAATGCAGACATTGCCACACCAGCCCAGGCAGGACCTCTAAGTAGTGACCTGCTGCATGTCATAGTGTTTTTTATTTTCTAAGTGACATCATTTTTGTAAAAGACAGAAAAGGTTATCTGAGTGTTACAGGTAACACAGGCATGTTTATTTTTCCATTTTTAATATCGGCCAGAATTTCATTAAAGAGGAGCTAAACCTTGTTTATTATCACCTGTCCTCGTTCCATCGCAGTACACCATCATCCTCTTCCTTCCTTTCCTTCTTATTTTGTTATTTTTTATTATTTCATAATACAACCTTACAGATTTTTAAAATGAGACTTTAGTACTGTACTTTTATAATACTACACACCTTGGATCTGCCACCTGTCACACTATGCAGATCTAAACCTATCAAGCTTAGTAATAATGTGTAATATCTGCCAAATGACAATCCAGATAATACCATTGCAAGTAGTGAATGATGTACGTCAGTTTAACCACAAATGTATTGTTTGCTTAAGGATCATTTTTAAGACCTGTAATTTGCAATAGGTGGCGAAGGAAACAAAATATCACAGAGATTGCCAATTTAGGGTGAACATGGTATGGTGATCAAAGCACTGATTGTCACCATATAAAATCTAAGTGTGTGTTCATAAATATGGGATTATAAAAGTGGTGATTAGATTTGTGAAAATGGAGAACAAAAAGGTGGAAATCAATTATTGACACTTCTTCATCTAAGATTTTGTTTTCCTTTATTTTAGAGAGATTTTCATTTATTTCTGTTTGGGACACAAAAACACTGCTTAGTCATTCCCCACTATAAAACCTAAAGAATGACGATTAGTCTCATGATTATAAATGTTTGTTATAGCATAGGCACCAGCATAAACTACTTTTAAGTATGTTCCCCAGGCAGCAAGTGCTGCCCTCCTTATTCTGATGCTCCAGGTTGTGGATGAATCCCCTGCGTCCTCTGTTACAATGTAGGACCATGGGTAGTAGTGATGACTTTAGCCTGCTAACCATTGGACAGAACACTTTATAGAAAAGGCTTCAGGGCCTATTCACACTAAAGAATGGTCTGGTACCCTAGATAGAAGTCTGGTGCCTTAGGAAAAAAATCAGCATTGAACCCTTGCAGTATGGTGAAAGGGTTCTTTTTAGATGGATCCATTGTTAGGCTTTAAGATACATGTCCGGAGAGAAATCCAACGGACTGTTACCTAAATTGCTAGTTACCTGGCCTTTCTGACTTTAATACTTACTGAGCTGCTGACAAAAATATGGAGATTAGAAAGTCAGAAGCCCTTTCCTGTATACTTCTTGGGTAAGTGACTTAACACATATCCATAAAACTGAATCAGCATGGCAGCCAGGCAAGGTGCATTATCAAGTAGGGGTGAGTATTTGCAGCCTCCATATTCTTTAACAACATTGGGTTCTATTCAATAAACAGGGAATTGGACATTCCCCCAAACATTCCCTTGTGGAAATCTTCCAGGTCCATGTGGCTCAATGGCAGTAAATATTTCCCACCAAGCAATGTGAAATTCCCTGTTTTATAGAGGCCATGACTCTTTATGCAATACATGTAGCTGCTGAAACGTTTGCTTGTTGGCCTCAATCAGTCAGCCTAAGTTGTAGAAAATCCCTGATCTGGTATTGCTGTGATTTTCTCTCTGTGACTGTCAGGACTTGCAGGGAATACATAATATAACATAGAAGTGCAGAGTTAGCTAGAACTTTTCTCTTCCATCTATCTCTGTGTCACATTCATAAACATGAGCTAGATTTCTTACAAAATGCTCTGTGTTCACTCTCAGCCATTAGCATATTGCACAAATGCAGAGCTTAGGAAGTATTAAAATCCATTTTATGTCACCCAGCATCTTCCAATCAATACAGAATAAACATTGGAATTAAATGGGTGCAGATGAATTTCCTGTAAATAATACCTTCAATGAGGATGGAGCCGTATGGCAGTAATATTTCATGGTAATTGTACTGGCATCCACATAAATGGTGACACTTCAGTTTTGTCTGGGCGACTGCCTAGAATATTTGAGGCAGTCCTATTAATTTCAGGCAATGTGCCAGCTCTGTCATTACTGATTTATCTTCCTGTTTAGCATCTCCTAGTACAATATGGGGAATGGTGAAGTTGTGACATACCGATCCTGCCTGTGCCAAGGATATCTATGACATATTATTATACTCCAGTGTTTGGATAGTCTGACTAATAGGTGTGGAATTAACCTCTTCTTTTCTGGTTTGTCTTTACAGTCTCCGCAGAGCAGATTGAACATCTTCACAAGCGCTTCAGCTATCTTTGTGGAGACAAGGCAGTTCTCAGGTATTAAATCATTCATTTATTAATGTAATGTACATAAGAACACCCTTTAGGGACACTTTGTGCTGATGCATGCGGTGCTTCTAATTAGTTTTCACAGTGCAGAAGAAGGAAATTCAAGCCAATGCAACATATGCAGAACAGAATCATCATGTAGATAATGTCCCTGAAGGATTTGAACTCATAACTTTGGCACTGCCAACCATCAGTGCTCACTGTAGAGCCAAAAGTATTACCACCCATCAAATCCTAAAAATGTAATTCTGCATAGTGCAATGACAAAGCTGTTCTAATATTTTTTGATCTTTTTAATGAGGTCAGAATCTGTGAATAGCCAACATAAGGGCAGCAAACAACACACTAAGTTTCTGTTGAACTCTATTAAGTTAATCATTATATACTATATACTAAAACATTTGTATAGCAGCATGCCTGGGGATCTAATACTTTATTATGTATTTGGAATTTCAAGAATTTTTTCCCTTAAGCCATCATTATTCCTGCTAAAATGTCAGCTACCTTGTTGTCTTTCTGATCTATTGGCTTCAGTTAGAGTGAATCACCTCTCTTTACAAATATGCAGAATAGGGCTTCATCCTGACCTGGCTTGTTCCAGACCAGTGAATTAAACATTCTGAAACCAGAAAGACAGGTTATTAGCATTTCCTGGAAGAGCTTGTGTCAATGGTCTATGCACAAAAAGATCTAATTTTCCCACAATCACTCGTATAGTCATATACACGATTCATGTGAATGTAAAAATATTGGGTGCCAAGCCTTATCTCATCCGATTCTGCAAATAACACCAATTTTTTGTCCAAAAATACCCACACAGCATGATATAAATTAATTAAAACAGAAGCCCTCTGTGTGTGATATCCATGCAGTGTTCTATTGCTGTTGTGGACAATTTAAAATGGAAACTAATTTTTATTTTTTTTTTAATTGTAAGCATCCATAAACTGTTTTAAATATTTGTTAATTTGCTTGCATAAAATCTTTATTTAGCGCACACATATTTATCTTGGGGTGTATTCATAGCAATATGTTTCAAATTAATACTGTTTGTTTCAAAAGAAAGCCCAGCACTATCTTTATACCTTTTATGAGACTATGGTAATCAATTCTAGTTTAGTTGCTTCTGTCTTTCCTAGTAAAGTTGGGGAATATTTCTCTTCACTGACACATCCGCTCATTATTCGGAACAAAGCTCCACTGAATGAATTCATCGACCCACCTTCTGGCTGCAAATGGTCAATCCGTAAAATCCATGTCTGATATTCTGTAGGGTCCTGATTATTACAATAATAATAAAAAGTGTATATTAACAAAAAATTCAGAAATGTATTATCTTAATGATTCATATCCCTGTATACTGTATCACCTGAAACTCCATAAATGTGTTACATCAATAAGATTTCATCAAGGGTGTGTACAAAATTTTTAATATTTCTTCCACTTGGTATAGTGAAACACATACACTTTAAAATTGGTGCAATGTTGTAATGAAATTTCAAAAACATCCATTGTTCCATCCACCCAGACTTGGGTAGTTTCATAAGGGTTGTAGGGACATGATTAGGAGTATGTGGATGTAACTTCAGTAAGTAGGGAAATAAGAAACAGCTTTACTAGATGCTGGTGAAAGGCATTGGAAGGTACCCAGTTTACAGATGGAGGTTGGATGCGAGTTATATAATGACTTCCTGGGTAAAAGCCAGAAATTGGTTGCAGTATTTTGTCTAGTCTGGAGTAGAAATAGAAAAGTACACAGACTACCAGTCAAGAGTCTTCCATGATGGTACAATGTTATATGAAATTAGGAGAATTTCATCACCCCACTCAGCACCCCCTTTACCCTAAAATGAAGCAACATTTGGCATTGTATTTACCAAGCTTTCCGTTTAGTTCAAAACATATAATTTAGGAAGCAGGAAAACCTTTGGAATCTCTATATAATACCCCGACACATTGCTGATACACTAAGAAAAAGGTAAAAGTACACCAATCATCACAATCCCCAGCAAACTAAAAGGGTTTTATCTTTGTTTTCAATAGCAAGGCTTTAACCAGCTGAGTATTATATGTTTATCAGAAATGTTTGAATAAAATATGATCCTATAAGGCAACAATAGTACTAGACAAAGAATGAAGGCCATTGATTTACAGTTGTGTGAAATCCACAAAAGCAGTATTGTTTGCTGCAATTATTCACTTGGCAGATTGCATGAAGTATTTGCCATAAACCAGAACACAATACACTACAGTTGTATTTAAAAATGGAAAACACTTGAAGTTTACATCAACCCCAGAAGTCATAAAAATTGTTTGATAAAAATTACAAATGTACCTAAATGTTCAGACTATAATGAAATTGTCACCAAATAAAATAAGATGGGGACCTTTTATTGTTGAAAGTGCACCCGTGTTACTGTGCACACAAAATGTATACATTTTATAATAAAGCAGATTAGGCTGATCTGAGTTTTAACACCTTCTCACCAGTGGCTTTCTTTTTCCATCCTCAATGAAAAGAAAATAATCTTCTAAAAAATAGATTGTTTCATCAGGGCTGTGAACTACCCCTATGTCATATTATCATGATCATCACATTAGCATGCAGACCACTGATTTACTGGCCACACATGACACTGGCATGACATGAGTTACATTCCTGGCATCCAATAGTTGAAGAGGTTGGTGATGAAGTGGACATTGCAAATATGGAGGATAGGACCTAATCACTTTGGTAATTCATCAGTCTGGAAATGGGGCTAGATTATGAGAATAGTGGAACCTTATAAAGTATGCTATGTGGAATACAGGGATTGCAGGGGAAAATACTATTAAATTTCAGTAGTAGATAGGACTCTCAACTATTGAGTTAAATTACCGGAAGACTATAAGTAATCCTCTTCTATATATGGGCCCATGGGAGAGTCAAAATGCATCAGAAAATAGGATTTAGATCTGGAGATGTTATGTTTGGACATTGAATAAAGTGATCAGAGCTGTTTATGTTACAGTGGAGTGAGGCCATCATTCACTGATTTAGGATTGTGGTTAAGCTTTAGGAAGCCCTCATTCATCTCTGTATCTGTAAGCACTTGGGAGGACATCGCTTTCAATGTACTTTTTCCTGCAAGCCTTCAGGGTAAATACTGACAGTCTGCCAGTCCTCTAATGTAAACATACAGTTGTGTTTCTAAGCTGTTAGAAATAATTTAAACCCCATCTTTATGGTACCCCTTGGATATTGGTGGCACGTGTACTGAACCACAACTTTTGTGCTTTTGCTGCTCTAAATAGAAAGAATCTAGACAAATTGTAATTTACATCTAATGTTTTTACATCAAATGCTTTATTGTAACAACAAAAGCTGAAGATGTGTATAAAGTGGTAAATTTAAATTAGTATGGGCTAGTATGAGATAAGTTAGGGACAGGTATGACAGTCACAAGTTCCCAGCCTGGGGGCAGATTTATAAAGAAGTGGTGATCTTTTAAATAACTAGAAATCAGGTATGATCTATTATTATGAATTAGGTGATTACAACAGTATGGTTTACTAAAACTTAAAGAACTTTAATAGTGATCTTCCAGTATGACCCCTTTTTAAACTGGCCACCTAATGTATCACATATACAAATGTAGAATTTTCTGGCTAAAACACGTAACCTTATAAATCCAACCAATACTTTATTAGGAGTGGTAGGAGGAGCGTTTATGCCTAGACACAGAACATCACTGGTATTTATTGCTGAAATGTAGCTCTCGTGTGGATTATATGAGCTATCTTCCAGAATTAATTACTTTTGAAGTGCATGGTAAGATTTTCTAAAGTATTATTGTTCTTTTTCTTAAAAAGAAGAAAAGAAAAGTTTAGTTTGTGCTCTACCAATATTCACAAAGGCAAAAAGTAAAGTAATAGCTTTGTATAAGGAGAAGAAATCATTCTCAATACTAAATGTAGAGTTTACATGACATGCCCTGGGCTTTGGTAAAGCAAATTTATGTTCAACAAAATATGTGTCATTAACATGGGAACAATTAAAGTAAGCATAGGTTGTACAAGAGGATGTTCTGTATGTGCATTTCCAGGGCTTATGTGTTCAACACAATATTCCAGGTGTATGCAATATTTTTTTCTTTTACCAACAAGTATGGTTCCTTCAAACTGGTATGTACATCCTCACAAGGCATATGAGCACATGATAGGAACTACAGAGTACCATGAGGGAGCAAGTGTTCCACACACCAGGAAGTGTAGAATAGCTGCCATGGCCAAGAACAGAAATGTACTGAAATTTAAACAGAAAATAGGTGATTACAAAGCAACTTCTTTTAGAGGCTATGCTTTGTTTAGTTGTGATGCTGCAGTGACCAAGTGAGTTTAAAGTAGAATTTCTTAAGGAGTGTTTCCTGATGCCTGCAATATCAGTTAAAAAAGCATTTGTAGTCTGCACCAAAAAGGTAACAGGAACACCATTTATGAGATAAGGACATCCTGGAACAAGGAGTATGTGAGCAAGGACTTTCATGGCAGGATAACCAGGTAATATGCTATTGGGAGCTGCGGGTTTAAAAAAAATTGACATTTTTTAAAATTAAATTACTTTTCCATGATACGTTTATATGGGATTACAAAATACATAACCATGTTCCTCTAAACTATAATATTTTATTAGAAACCCCCCTGCTACACGTTATTCAAGTTAATAAAAAGATTGATACAAAAAATATATTAGATAAAATCAGAGTATTATAAAAAGCTGATAAGTAAAATAATAGAACAGAAACCTAAAACACCCATTGACAATCTTTTACTAACAAATAGAAAAGACAAGTATGGTTGTGCAATAAAACTTCTTATCAAACTCATCAAATACCTTACTTGTGTGCCAACCCTCCACCTTAGGATAGGATTGGTCACTGTTCGGGTGGAGGCAAATGTCAGCTTTAGAATAGCCAAAGCTGACCTGAAGTTATGATGTGAGCTCTATAACTGTACACAGTGGGCAGTAACAGGGTCAGAGGAAGGAGAAGCCCACAGACAATGAATGGAGGACTGTAGGGAAAGGACGATTCCCAATTTAGAGAGGGGAAGGTGGTTGTTGCCAATGTAGTGATTGGAAGGTCCCCGGGGGGGTTAGACAGATGTTGCTGTTAGAGGTGGCTGACCCACCTTGAGGTGTGCTGTCAACAAAAGGTGCTAATATGGGTGCCACACATATTAGTAACTGTGCAGTAGAAAGGTACTATAGAATGTAACTCCAATATAATTTGCAGAGATTTGTATTATATGAAGGTTTTGTTCAGATATTTTAAATAATCAAGTTGGACTTTTTTTGTTTAATAACATAGGGTTCTCACTGGGTGATTTCAGTAAATGCTTTGTGAGAACCACATTATCATTTTATATGTTTTATATGAGTTTATATCTGTTTTAGGAGCGAACTTTTTTGCTGCTCTATATCTGATGTTCCCTGGCTGTCACTTGTACAAATGTAATGTACAAAGTAACCAATTCAATCTCTCAGAAACCATAGCCAAATGTATTGCAAAATTATAAAAAAAAAACATAGTAATAATAATATCAAAGCAATGATATAGAAGATCCCAAACAGCTGCCAGGAAAAGAGAGGTCATTATCTATCCTTATGGTTCAATGTATGCTGTGCTGTGTAATCATTAATTATCAGACCAAACATAGGTTGGGTGAACTTGTTTAACTGGTGAACCACCCACAAACGTTTTTCATTTACCATTTAGATTGTCTCCTACAATATAATGTAACGAAGGTGTAACAATTTAATATGACTCATTTTGTGTCATAAAGCTGAATTTAGTAGTAATAACATAGTTATAAAAGACACTGCTCTATAATCCCAAAAGCGTTATTTTTAATGTAAGCAGTGTAAGCATTTGGATACATGCTGGCAATAGCCTTCCGGGGGTAAGTGTATAGCAGGGCTGGAGTGTGAGAGCAAGAAGCAGTACAAGAAGAAGAAAGTTGAGAGATGAAGAAATGAGCGTCAAACTGGTTCTCATTTTACTCTCCAGTGCCAAGTTGGGGCAGGTCAAGAACAACTTATGCCCTTAGGTATATCATGGGATATAAAGGTTCACTTATTTTGTTTTTTTATAGCAAAGCAAATGGTTCAGTTTAATCCTGATTTCTACAGCAGCTTAAACCAACCCTTCTCTTGATCTATCGATGATCCTTTTGGCAAATTCATTTAGGTTCATTCACATTGTCAAGCTGTGCTTCTCAATCTGGGTTCTTCAAGAGGTTGCTGGGGGTCCCCTATGCAATGAGCAGTTTTTGCCTCCCAGGTCAGTTACCACTGATGCCAATATTATATTTGGGTATCAGTAAGGTTGGCATTCATCCCATTCACCACCAGGCTAATGTACCATGAATTATGAATATCATGAAATAAAGCAAGGATTCTCTGAGACCTGAAAGTTATGGGGTTCCTGATATTAAAAAAGCTGAGAAAAGTTACTGTAAAGATTTCCATAGCAGAAATGAATTAAAAGCCCAGCTACACTTTTTGTTTAAATTAATACATTCCAGGTACATCAAAACAGAAGGTGTTCAAAGTCCTACATAAAAAAACCTGTCCTCCGGTAGCATGAAGGGCCTGTCCTCTCTATGTAGAAAGAGCAGTCTCTGCAGAGGAATACATGCCCCCTGCATAGCTATACCCCACAAACTGCACAGCTCCTGCTCCCTGATGAGTGGAGATCACTGCTTACATTTGGTACCCATCTGTAGTACGTGGGCTACTTTCTAAAGGATTCCGGAGTCCCAGCATCCCCAGGAATGGATGCAAAGTTTTGCCTATTTTTGCATGTCTTGTATGCTGCTTAGTGGTGGCTAGGGGAAAACAATGGATTAGTGAACGTTTCTGTATGATGGAGGCTGTTAAAGCCATGGAGACCACAAGTGTACAATTGTTTATTGGTTTTTATTTCTGTAAAACACTGGAACAGTTTACACATAATCACTGCTTTCTGTTTTTTTTTTTTTTTGTTTTTTTTTTAATACTCACCATAAACTCAGTACTAAATACCAGTTTTGTCTTGGATGACTGTTTAAAGCATGGGGTGGAGTGGTGTAGCCCATTCTTTAAAATGTATTCCTTACTGCTTTATCAGTTTATAGTCATTTTTATTTTATTTTACAGGAAAGCTGATTTTGAGAAGGTTTTAGATCTGGAACAGAACCCTATTCGAGAAAAAATTAAAAATGCATTTTTTGATAAAAGGCAAGTTAACTTTTTTTTTATATTGTGTGTTCTTCCCACAGCATCCATATTTTATTTCCACTTTCCTGTCTGAAGTGCCAAACACTTCACAAGGAGCCAATTAACACTGGCTTGTTTATCAAGGCTTTGGCAAGACGCTAGTACAGACTGCAATCATACCCATGACTGCAGGAATTGGGTTGTTATATTATTAACCATTTCATTAATGCCCAGACCAAATTGGTTACCTTGACAATAACTTGAAGAATTTCTTAATGATCTATACAAAAGCTATTATTTGGTACATCCTTTTAACAATAAACTCTGATTATGTTATTTATTATAATCAATTAAATGGACATAAATGTATCAAAAATTATTATTTTTGAATACTATCAATGTATTTGACAATTACAGTATGAAACTACTATCCCAAGATTACAATTGCATCTGCAGGCTGAAGGTTTGCCCTACATCTGATCATAGAAATCATAGAGATCACATGATTGAAAACAACTACAATTGTTTCAAAATTGTTAGTGGGGAGAGAAATTATCAACAACAACAACCCAGACTGATATAGACAGAAGAGTATAGATTTCCACAACTCAGCACAGGCAACATGCCAAGAAATGTTAATCTATATATTGTGTGCTGTAAGTAGGTAATGTCAAGTTATTTGCTCCCTGAGTTTCTTGTTCCCACATTTAGGGTTCTTTACCATCTCATGCACTGAAAAATACAGTGTTGATACATTTTTTATTCAGCGCCATAAAATTCAATGCATTCCATGTGTTTTATAGACATTTTGGGCCTACTTTATGAAAGTTCTCCAAGACTAGAGAATATAGACTATCATGGGAGAGCCTGGGTAATCCAGGAATGGATTTGGTTTAGGACTAAAGATTTGCCAAAAATTGCAAATGATTTTAAGAAATCCATTTTAGGTTTGGTGGATCACCCAGGTTTTCCCATGACAGTTCATCTTCTTTTAATAAATCAGATCCTTTGCATACATTTTACACCTTTTTCTGTTTTGCAGTACCTTATTCATACGTTTCATAAAGCACGTGTACCTTTATCTCTATTCATTTAACAGGCATGTTTATTTATTCTTGATAATGCTTGTAAAATGTTGCACTCACGCTACATTGTGATATACAAAAGCAAAGTTATCAATGTGCAAAACTTTATAACAAAATCTTATATCATGGAATATAGATTGAAAAAAAAATATTCCCCGGCCAATAAATATTTCCCCACAGAGGAGAGAACCTGTAGGATAAAAAGATGATGAAAATGATTTGAATAAATTGATGTCAAATTTTAAAATTGTGTGCAGCTGTGAAACAGCCAAAAGCTACAACACATGAAGGGGAACTAAACCCGCTTTACTCTCCTGTCCCTATTGTTCTGGGCTGCTTCCATCTTTCTTCTTACAATCATTGGCCATCGTAATTGGCCGTGCCGAGGTGACAAATTTTGGCAGATGCAAGGGAAGCCTTTTTGACAGTTCTCGAGGGCTATCAGGCAGGTAAGAAGCATTATTGCAGAAGGGACATTGCCTGTTCAGGGACCTGCGGGATCATGAATGTTTGCAAAGGCAAAAAAATAGCTTTATCTGCTTCTTTCCATTTTTTTAAATGGCCTTAGGATTGAAATGTATCTGCTCAGAGCTGTGGACTTCCAAATTTGATGCCCAAAAAGTATTGATTAGTAGTGAGCCTTCCTGTCAAGTCTCATGAATCTGGCGATCAGACTTCCTTTTTAAGGGATACAACCTTACAATGGGCGGTACGAGAAAAGGCTTCAATGATTTCTTTCCTATCATTGATTCACCATCAATAGAAGCATCAGAAGTTCACATTCTTTACTGGTCATCCGTGGTGGTTCAGTATCTGTGATCTTTATTGTGTATATAACTGACAGTATTACATAGAATATGTCCTGACAACATATTATACACAGCTATTTTATGTATTCTTCAAAAATGTGTTTATTCAGGAATCTACGAACGGGAACTGGAGGATTTGAAAGGGAGATTGACTTTGAAAAATTTCTTATTATTATGTCCTACTTCCGACCGCTGTCTGAGAATGCCGATGAAGAGGCCATTAATTCCTGCCGAAAAGACAAATTACAATGTAGGTATTACATTCAGTGATAATCATCAGCATGTCTATTGGCATCCATTCTAATTGATTGAAATTCAAAGCAGAGCTACGCATAGTAACTCCAAATATGTGCACAGTGCACGTGGACAGCAGATCAGTTGGGTTTGTATTCAGCCAAGCCATAATCCAAATGTTTGCTGAACACAAATGCATTTCTCCGATATTACACATAACTTCATTTATGAATGTATTTGTTTTGATTTCTTGTGTGGATTACTTGGGTTGCTACTAACATCCAGTGTAAATTCATGTCAATAGCCCCATTAGAAAGATTTACTGAGAAAATCATTGATGTGTTTAAAACTTCTTTCCCCCACTACAGGTAGTTAGAAGCTTTTATTGCATGTTATTCAAGACCATAGTTCTCGATGATTCCTGAGTATCTTTTTGGATAGTTTCCACCGACCAGACTTTCGCCCAAGAAGAGCGCGGACAACAATCGTCTGACATGTGCACAACAATTAAGTAAAGTTATGTTTCCAAACTGGAACCAAGTCCTTATAGGTATAGAATAAGGGTGCAAGTATTGTAAGGCACCTGGTTCATTCCTGATTTTCAAACTTTTCCATTTTTTTAGGAGCTTGCTATGCAATAATAAGGGTAATCATCCATCTCTGTTTAATATTCTCTTTTTCCTGCAGGGTAAAGCAGTACGCATAAAACCTAGATTCATACTGTATACTGACAGCTTTTAAATTGCGATGGCTGGCCATCTTTTAGAAGCTGGCTGCATACAATATATATTGCAATTTGAGTTCTGCTTCACCCTGCAGGTAGGGGCGGACATTTAGACTTTTAGACATTTAGTCTCCCCACTGTATAAATGAAAACTGAACTCAAATTCTACAGATTTGCTATTTTAAAGGCAGAATCTAGAAATATTAAAGCAGAACTTTAGTAAGATAAAAGTGCTGACATTACATAAAAGACCACATAAGTCTTTTCTATCATAAACCGTTCCAAGACTTCAAAGCAGTAAAGAAGCACTAAGGGGGCAATAAAAAAGCGAGGATCACTGGAGAGGATCAAGGTACCAGCTATGTTTCTTAATTTACAAATATCCTGTGCATGCTTGCACATTACGTCAAAAGCTCCACAGCATGCACAAAATTCTGCTTTAATTTGCCTAAACAGTACCCTGAACAAATTGCCTTTGATCTAGAATTTTTCCAGCCATAGTTATGATAAAACGTAGCGGTAAGAGTATAGTTTGTGGAACACTGGACAGGAGACTTTTGTAGCCAATGCAAGAAAGAGGGTTTTAAACACAAAAGTGGCAAATATTAATTATGTATGAAATCCGGGAGAAGGTAGCTACAGGAAGTGACAGTACCATACAAGGACAACAGTATAATGTTAATACCTAAAGAAGAGTCATAGAAAAGTCCAGAAGATGAAAAACACAAGACAATTTGGTATTTTTTCTAGTTCAAGAATATTTTTCTCCTTGCCTTTGGCAATAGTCTGAAAGGCTCCTCCTGTGACAGGTACATATTAAAAGGCTTTTAGTAACGTTTGTTACTATGCTGTTCAAAATAAATTCCAAAAAATGTTCATGCGCATTGTTGGGATATCTGTAGGGCATGTCAGGGCATTACATCCATAAACAATGGGATCTGCATTGACCTGCGTCTGTAGGTTCAGGATATGGAATATCTCAGTGTTGATAAACCTTTGAAACTACAGGTACATACATACCATAAATGATAAATTTGTATTTTATTATGACATTGGAGTAAAATGTGAAAACATAAACATGTTTTAAAACAATTATTACTTTTCCTCTTTTAGTTCTTTTCAACATGTATGATACTGAGAATGACAGCATGATCACCTTGGATGAATACAGAAATGTATGTATGCATTTTTTTATTTGTGAATCTAAATAATATAACCCAAGTGTAACAGCAGAGAATGTAATTTCCCTTTAGCATCCGGGCCTTGTACCTTCCTTAGCCTTATGGGACCCCCACAAAGAGTTCTGCACAGGGGCCCACCGTTTTCCTTTTAGATAGAAGTAAACCACACTTATTATTTATTGGTCATTATAGTTTTATGGTTCTGTACTAGCAGCATCTCTTATCAACTAGGACTTGTGATTTCACTACAAACTCAACCAATTATACTCACATTGGCAGCAGTCACCTTTATCCAAACACTGTGGTGTCATGAAACGTATCTGTACAAGTCTTGACTTGAGCTTGTAAAAAATTTAATCTAATTACTATAATGTAAAAAAAAGTTGGTGCCAAAAGTTTTTGAAGAGTCATATTACTTGTATGAATAACTGTCAAATCATTGCAGTAAAGATGTAACAAGCATTAGTAGTTGCGTATGTAGTTTTGGAGGACCGAGCCGAGTTTAGGAATGGTTGACAAAAAATTGGACCAACCATCCCTAAACAGCACTGGGGAGAAAATGCTCTGTTCTGTGATTTTTCTAAAATACCCATGCATCAGCCATGAAGATGCAGTGGTGTGTCAGTCACCTATGCTATCATCCTGACAATGTTTTACCAGACAGGAAGTGAAGTGAATTCTCCAAGAGCTTTTAGCACTGTATGGTAAGGCCAGAATTGTAGACAGAAAGAAAAATAATTCTAATTATTAAAATAGAGCCCTGAATAGCAAAAAAAAAAAAATTAAAAAAAAAAAAAATCCAGCAGTATTCTGCAAATTTCCCATTCTAGCCCCCAAAAAATAGTTTTTGATCTATAATATACTCTAAAGTAGGGCAAGTGCAGATTACAAATAATTTTGGGGGTCTGATTTAGCTTTGCATCTGATTAGTAAGTTTAGCTTTCCAAATGGATTACATTTGGAGATTTTACCAGCTGGCTCATTAAAATGAAACCTAAGTTCTTTTTCTGTGCTTGGTATTTATTAAGGTTACTATTCTTTCTATACAGGTAGTAGAAGAGTTACTTTCAGGAAATCCTCATATTGAGAAGGAGACAGCGAGGTCTATTGCAGATGGAGCAATGATGGAAGCAGCCAGTCTATGTGTAGGACAAATGGTAAAATACCAATAGACGGCAGTAATCTTTTTCTGTGCATTTCATACTTTATATTCCTGAGTTTTAACATGATTCCAAGTGTACTGATAACACTGACAGCTTGGATGATACTGGTCATGGCATATAGTTTATTAACAGGTAGCAGGGATCGTCATTTAGTATACAGTTAGGTCCATCAATATTTGGATGGAGACAAGAGACAGAGACATTACCACAATTAATTTTAAATGAAACAACTCAGATGCAGACTTTCTGCTTTAATTCAGTGGGTTGAACAAAAAGATTGCATAAAAATGTGAGGAACTAAAGGGTGGGGGGATGCTTGTATGTGGAAGATTTTGCTGTGAACAGAGAACATGCAAAAGAGCTCTACATGGAGGTGAAACAAGCCATCCGTAAACTGCAAAAACAGAAAAAACCCATCTGAGAAATTGCTACAATGTTAGGAGTGGCAAAACCTACAGTTTGGTACATCATGAGAAAGAAACAAAGCACTGGTGAACTCAGCAAGGCCAAAAGACCTGGACGTCCATGGAAGACAACAGTGGTGATCACAGAATCATTTCCATGGTGAAGAGAAACCCCTTCACAACAGCCAACCAAGTGAACAACACTCTCCAAGAAGTAGGCGTATCGATATCCAAGTCTACCATAAAGAGACGACGACAACAACACAAAAAAAAAGCCAGCACAGTTCTGGAAGAACATTCTTTGGACAGATGAAACCAAGATCCACCTTTACCAGAATAATGGCAAGAAACAAGTATGGAGAAGGCGTGGAACAGCTCATGATCCAAAGCATACCACATCATCTGTAAAACATGGCGGAGGCAGTGTGATGGCTTGGGCGTGCATGGCTGCCAGTGGCACTGGGACACTAGTGTTTATCCATGATGTGACACAGGACAGCAGCAGCCAAATTAATTCCGAGATGTTCAAAGACATACTGTCTGCTCAAATCCAGCTAAATGCAGTCACATTGATTGGGAGGCGTTTCATAATACAGATGGACAATGACCCAAAACATACAGCCAAAGCAACCCAGGAGTTTATTAAAGCAACGAAGTGGAATATTCTTGAATGGCCAAGTCAGTCCCCTGATCTGAACCCAGTCGAGCATGCATTTCACTTGTTGAAGACTAAACTTCAGGCAGAAAGGCCCACAAACAGCAACTGAAAGCCGCTGCAGTAAAGGCCTGGCAGAGCATTAAAAAGGAGGAAACCCAGCATCTGGTGATGTCCATGAGTTCAAGACTACAGGCTGTCATTGCCAGCAAAGGGTTTTCAACCAAGTATTAGAAATAAACATTTTATTTTCAGCTTTTTAATTTGTCCAATTACTTTTGAGCCCCTGAAATGAAGTGATTGTGTAAAAAAAAAAAGGCTTTAGTTCCTCACATTTTTATCCAATCTTTTTGTTCAACCCACTGAATTAAATCTGAAAGTTGTTTCATTTAAAATTATTTGTGGTAATGTACAGAACCAAAATTAGAAAAAAGTTGTCTATGTCCAAAGATTTATGGACCTAACTGTACAGCTGGTGGGCACAGTGTCTGTTTGCTTTGAAGTTATACGGTCTTTGTAACACACTGCTTAGTTGTGGTCATTGTGATGCACTTTATACTTTATACTTGTTGTAACATTATATGGACAATGTGGTGCACTTGCAGTGACATATCTGCTCTCAGCTGACAAACCATAGTTGCAAAAATCCATTGTTCTAAAAATCTATAAAAAATAGATTGTGTAGACAAATACTTTGAAGCCTTTAGGAAGAATGAAAAGCAGTCATGAAAGCACAAAATAGCTGTAGCCACATAGATAATCATCACACAGAGAAGGCTGCTGCATTTTAGAAAATGTGCTCTTACCAAGGGGAATTTGAGCATATTCTGGAAAGGATGTGTACAGTTTCTATCATATCCCACTTCCCAACTCCGTATTTCACACAAATTAGCAATGACAGCTATCGCCAATTATACCAATGAATAGATAGGCAGATGGAGCTCAGTGTGTCAGCCCTCTGCTTCTACACCATCCAAAGTGTTGGGAACAGTCCTTCTGTTTAACTCGTATATTTCAGGGGGGTTTTTTTATGGCAAACTTTTTACGACACCTAAGAAACAAGATAGGTTAGAGTAAATGTTTGTTAAATTTCAAGTCTGTATGTCTTAATTTTCCATCAACAAACTTTCCTTAGTGTCAATCTCATAGAGGAGCAATGTTTAGGCAACTAATGCAGCATTTGTGTTTGTATTTATAAGGCCACATATTGGAACAGATAAGTGAAAATATCATCAAGCAGACACATATGATAGTTCATCAGTTCTTCCTATATTAGCTCTTGTGTACCTAAGATGATCAAGTCTCACGTTATACATATCCTCAGCCACCCAAAGCCATGCAGGTTTCTGATCAGCGCATTCACTTTACCATGATGCCAAAGCTGTTAAAAAAACATTGCATTACCATTATTTACATAAAAGTGTAAGAAATGCTATTTTGAGAGTAGAAAAAGCTTTTTAATACACCGGCACAGATAAGGACCTTTTGCAAAGTGTACACATTGAGAAAAGACTGTGAACAATTGGCCAGTATGCTGAAAACGCTGCTAGAAACTAGGATGTTGTGTATATCCTGAACCTAAAAGATCACCAAACCTCTTGTACAGCTATCTCTCTATGTGTGCCAAATATATAATATAGCCAATATAATAATCCCATACTTATAAAATACCAGCAGCCATTATTGATCTCATCTTAATTTATTTTTGCATTGACAGGCACCTGATCAGATATATGAAGGGATAACATTTGATGACTTTCTAAAGGTAAAAATTGTACACCTTTCACTTCGGAGTGTAAATATTTGTCTTGTGGGAATGAAAAGTTACAAAAAGTCAGGAAGAATTAGGACTTCTCTTAAACTTTTATTGTAACTGCTCAGGTTTCTTGTTCCAACCAAGGGAAAAAGAGAAAAGACTTTCTTCAGCAAGAACACAATCATTTTGTTTTAGTGTAGTAAAGAAAAGATTTCCCCTGTCATTTTTTAGTTTCCGTGTACTGGGGCAGAGGTCAGGGAGGTCTCCCTACCAGGAACACATGTGCTGGTTGGATCGCGTTCCACTTTCAAGGAAATAAATATATATTCGCTTGAGAGGGTCCTTTAGTACAGACTTTCAAAGCTCAATTGACTTTTTGCACCATTTAAATTCTTTATGACCCAGGACCCCAAAATAAACAAATATTGTCTAAAAACAAGCCTTGTGCTTTCTTTGGATTTTGGTGTACTTTGTATTTCTTTCAGATCTGTGCAGTAATCCAATAGAAAATGTTTCATCTATTGGAAAGCTACCAGCCATTGCTGGTCTGAACAGCCTTACAATCTCTTAAACTTACTTTAATTATTGACAAAGTTTTATGAAATTAGTTTTCCCACAATGCCCAAGTATAGGTTACAGTGTCTATAAACATATGGTAAAACATATAACAAATACCTTGCTGTATTTAAAGGTTACAATATTGCTTTAGTAGGTAGATATTTGTGTAACAGATAAAAAGCAGCAATGGAATTTTATCATTTGGTGACTTTATTATCAGATAAAGATAGTTACTGCTCCTATCACAAGCAATGTGGGTGTATGTATCAAGGGCTGGGCTGCTCACACTTGTGTGTTAATATATATATATATATATATATGTGTGTGTATTAATTACCGACTACAAGGGTACTGTGTATATTAATTCATATTACAAGTAGAAACCTAATCGGAAATCTGTGCAGTACCATTTGTAACATAATGTGTGTTAATATATATATATATATATATATATATATATATATGTATTAATTACCGACTACAAGGGTACTGTGTATATTAATTTATATTACAAGTAGAAACCTACTCGGAAATCTGTGCAGTAACATAAATCAAGGGAAATATATAGTAAATACTGCTAAACATAGTTTGATTGGAATCTGGTTATGTAACAATTTCTTTGAAGTTATTCCCTCTTGCACAGTTGTACAGGCTTCTCTTGTGTACTGAAAATGTTTACTGCATACAGGAGCTTCTCATGGCATGCACTAGAAGCTGCAGCAAGTTAGATAAAGCCCACCCCATTTCCTTGCTGCTCTTTGATATTTACATAATCCCTTCCAACAGCTAACCCACCACTTGCAGAAAGCTGCCTAGAACAGCCATGATATTCCTGCACTGAGACATGCAGAGACTAAGTAATAAAATCACTGGTTCTAAAATATGGTATGTAATAAAAAAAGAAGACCATTCATGTTGGGTGAAAATGATCTCAGTGTTCTCCTCAGTTTCTTTTAGTTTGGCGTACCACCCAACACTTTTCAGTAATCACCCGGCTGTTTTGGGTGGTTACTGATGAGTTGGATCACATCAGGGTCAGCCACCCACCTACAATTTCTTCCCACCCATCTTAAAATATTTTCTGGGTTAAGCATGGCAATCTGATGTGTGTACAGCCTAAGGAAACCTGTACTGAGAATACAGAGGCTTCCATTGTTGATTATGCTGGGATTTTTTTGGGAACACAGAATCTTTTTTTTTTATTATTTAAATAAATATTTATTATGTCAAAGGCCTTATTTGTACTGAATTGGAGGAGGGTGGGGATCAGTCAGTGCTATGAATCATTCACTTGCTTGTAAATGTATGAAAATTATATAGTCTAGGTAAAGTTAAATAGTAATTGAAAATGTCTCTTTTTTTTAGATTTGGCAGAGCATTGATATTGAAATGAAAATGCACGTCAGATTCCTGAATATGGACACAATACCCTCCTGCCACTGAATCGTGTGCAGAACTCAAGACACTGCAAGAGATTAACATATTATATGAAGCGATTTTATACAGATAGTGACCCAAGGGCAAATTAATCTCTCCATAAGGAATAAAAATATATTCCACCAACTGAAATAATCAGAATCAGGCCTTTATCAAATAAAAGAGGCCTGGAAGCCTGGAAATGTACTGGAGACAATGAAATAGAGACTAGCAGTTCTTCAATGAATGGGACTGTCATTTTACTATGCAATTACATTTCATACAGTTCTATGGAATATGTTAATGAAGCTATATTAGCTCAGGGATTCTTGTTCTAGTGATTTTGCTATGATAATCAAATGGTTTGTCGATTTCTTTGTTAGATTTTGTTTATTAATATATTATACAAATATTATCTATAATAGAATTAGATGAAGTGCTATGTGAACACACAAGCCAGCAAAAGCAAAACAGGGAGATATGTATATACTATACTATATACTATGCAAATAGTTGCATTTATATCAACTTTATTCTTCCCTTAGGTCTGTTCTGCACTTCAAAATAATAAAAAAAAAAACAATGAAAATTCACCTGGCTGGTCTAATGATGTCATATGCCCTCCCCATTAATCTCCAGGGGTTGTATGAGGGAAGGGGACAGTGGTGGCCCTAAATCCAGCATACTGGATAACATACATACACCAACCTATTAATGTATCAACACTTCTCAGTGCAGTACTGTCTGTTGTGTCCTTGATAGAGTAATGCTGGCCATCATTTAACCTGGAGGACTGGCAGCACCTAGTGGTGGAAAAGGGGACATTGCTGAAATTTAATTGAGTATAATAATTTTAGAATGTTTAACCAGGCATCAGTTATTATCAGCCTGTGCCTACATTAGCGTTAAAATGTTGCCTGTGGGACATTCAGAATGTAAATCTTCTAAAAACAGATGTTGGTAAATTTAAATTAGGTTATATATGACATCTTGAAATACAACTAACCTATTAGTTCTGACTTACTTATCACTCTATACATAGGTTATACTAAATAACAAACATATGAGGATCTTGGCCTGAGCTAAACCAAGGGTATACTCACCTGTCCCTATTCAGTCACTGGCTGCCATCTCCTTCCTTGTTTTTAGCCATCTGGATTCTGTCTCTAATATGAACCAAGGATTAGTAACAGACATACAAAAACAACACTGTCAGGGTTAGATGAAAGAAAATTTGGCTATGTTGATTGTTTTACCTTCATCCAGCAGTCTATTTCTAACAAGTTCGGACAGGAGACAGATCAGCTTTCATATTGGTCTTAGAAGAGCTGACGATTTTCCCCTACCAGGGAGATAAAATAAATAACAGCACACACAAGTATTCCAAATAGCAAGGCTGCACCATTATAGCATAAACTTTCTTACAAATGTTTATTTCTGACTAGTTCTCTTGGAAAAATAACTAATACATGGAATCTTAAACAACATCATGAGCAAGCTAAAAAATAAAAACAGTTCCCAATCCAAAATATCTCTGTGGTTCAGCACACAGTATTTGGACTGATGCCCAACCGATGCATCTTTGTTTGGGTATCATCTGTTCTTGTTTGCCGATTCTTGTGCTTGTCAGCACCTGGCAGATACTGTATGGCATCTCTCACTGATATTCTGAGAACCTGGATAGATATGACACTGGAGAGAATAGGATCTGGCAAATGTAAAATATCTCTGCCATGGCAGTTAAGATATGGTGAAAATACTCCTCAGTTACACATTTGTTCTGGCCACCCCCCGCTCTACTGAAAATGGGTTAAACAAGTTTTAAGATACACAAACATTGGGAAGACATATAAGGCACATAATAAGTGAAAGTTCTATCATAGAGGTTTAATAAAAGGACATGAACATACACAGACAGCAAACATTTTTGTGATGTAATCCTATTATAATTTATGATGTGTTAACACCAGCCAGAAAGCAATGATCTGTCTGCAGTCTGACAGCCGGTGACAAGGATCCTGAAATAAAAGCATTTATTACTTTTAGTATGCTGAACCAGAGAAATGTTTCAGCATTTCCTAAAGGCGTATTTATACAGTTAGGTTAATAAATAAGACAACTTTTTTTCTAATTTTGGTTCTGTACATTACCATAATTAATTTTAAAAGAAAGAACTCTTTAACTTTATATTAGTGGATTGCATAAAAATGTGAGGAACTAAAGCTTTTTTTTTTTTTTTTTTTTTTACACAATCACTTCATTTCAGGAGCCCAAAAGTATTTGGACAATTGACTCAAAGGCTATTTCATGGGCTGGTGTGGGCAATTCCTTTGTTATGTCATTATCAATTAAGCGGATAAAAGGCCTGGAGTTAATTTGAGAGGGGGGGTGCTTGTATGTGTAAGATTTTGCTGTGAATGGACAACATGCAGTCAAAGGAGCTCTCCATGGAGGTGAAACAAGCCATCCTTAAGCAGCAAAAACAGAAAAACCTATCCGAGAAATTGCTACAATATTAGGGGTGGCAAAATCTAGTTTGGTACATCATGAGAAAGAAACAAAGCACTGGTGAACTCAGCAAAGCCAAAAGACCTGAATATCCACGGAAGACAACAGTGGTGGATGATCGCAGAATCATTTCCATGGTAAAGAGAAACCCCTTCACAACAGCCAACCAACAACACTCTCCAGGAAGTAGGTGTATCGATATGTACCATAAGTCTACCAAGTCTACCATAAGGAGAGGACTGCATGAAAGTAAATACAAAGGGTGCACTGCAAGGTGCACATTTACTTGTTATGGTCTTCAAACAATACGTTCTATAGTCCCATTTCACCTTTTATTGTCTGGACCAATGTAACAAGTTTATTGGTATCTATGAATAGAATATGGAACTGCTGTGTCTTGGTGAGATTATCCTTTAATTGCTGTACAAATGACAACTCTGAGGCCTGGTATACCTGGGCAGATTCACTTCCAATTCTGCATACATATATATATATATATATATATATATATACACATATATACAATATTTTGCCTATCTAATCATCTGAAAAGGAAAGTGGACAGAAACTGTAAACTTGCAAACTTTTGATATTTAGAACATTTCCAATACATAATCTTTTTAAACTGACAATCAGAAACTGATTTCCTTTAGTTTTTTATTTTTAAGTTGTTCTATGTTCACATGACCATCTGTCCTACAACTCACGTCCTGGCAGCACGTACTGTGGAGAAGGAATGTGGCCAGGTTTTGGACAGCAGCATCTGTGTTACATAGACTAGTAGATCTAAATTGACAAAGTATGTGACTAACAAATTAAAGCTGAACTCCATCTTAGGCTGTATACACACATCAGATAACTGTTGCCCGAGACCAATTGTCATGCTGATATATGTACAGCAATTTTCTGAAAAAATTCATTGATCCGTCAGGATGCCTTGATGAATGATGTCGACCAACCCACTGTACATGACCGTTTGTCTTGGATGATATCTTACGTGTGTATGCAGCCTGCAGTGAGGCAGCCTATATGTGACCAGCAGTTCCACAACAAGTACCCTGAGTAGTGAATTATTAGATGTGAACAAGCCAACCGAAAGCAGACAAATCAGTGGAATTCTGGTGTCAAGGTATTTTTTAATGAAATATAGTCATCTCTTAAACATTTTCCAGGTTTTATAAAAATTATTCTCCAAAAAAAACCTATGGAAACATAAAACATTGTTAGGACATTGAATTCCTTCTGTCAAAATTCCAAGCAGTTACAGTATTTTATAAAGCGATGTGTACAATAAATACAGCTTTTCTTTTTACAAATATGTATTTTCTTTGTCCAGATAGACTTGCTAACTTGTGGGTCATTTAAATTATTTGCATCCAACATTCACATATTTGTGACTTGAATTCAACTAAAAATAAAATGTGCAATCTTGGGTGAAAACTGCATAAAAATGTATATTCAGAAATTTTACAACTATTAAGGTTTTCTTTCTGTGTGGGCACCAAGACAGAAATGAAGGGTTAGAATATCTGTCAGGTTATGATTATCTTCTGTGTTCTCAGACAACACATTTTTCCTCACTTCATGTTGTGACACTAAGACAAGAAGTGAGGAGAAATCTGTAATTTGAGAACACAAAAATCTCTCTAACAGGCACAGAGACAGCAGAAAAAAAACAACAGAAAACTAAACCTTTCCCATTTTACCCACGGATGTAAAAGGAGCAAGGTGTGAAAACTTGCTATACCAGGGATCTCCAAAAACAATGAATGCAAACAAATAAAAGTAAATTAAAATAAACATTTTTAAAAGCATAAATCAATGTCGAATATCATGTTTATAAAAAATTACAATATTAACTCATTCTATTTATACAATATACATATACAACACAGTGATTGTCAGTGAGCATTTACAGACTATATTTCTGTTGTGCCTGCTCCCAGCTTTGCTTCTCTGTCTAGCAGGTTTCCTTGAATATTTTATAATTTGGTATAAAACTCTGTCACACAAATGTAATTTTTGAGAAAAGGTTTACCTATTGGGAACAAGAGAAATACCTCCACTGGTTGGCCAAACTTGATAAAAAGGAATTGCAGAATGAATTTCCCCGATATTGCATCACTTCGTGAGTTAAATTTCTTCCATTGCACTTGGTGGTTCCTCCTACCAACCTTCATGTCACTATTGTGCCTTGCAGTCATGTAGAGAGTCAGAAGGAAGTACCATTGAGTGCAGAAGAGGAAGCTTTCTGAAAACATCAAAGTGGTTTTTGGTGGTGCAGGACGCTTCACAATTGTAACTGATATTTAAAGTTATATTTTTGTAAGTGTCACCATAGAAGTAAGAAACAGAAACGTCTAACATTCCCTGAATCACAGCAGATTACTAAGTAACAACTTGTAAAATTGACAGTATTTACAAATCAATAACGGAGAGCAAGAGGAGGTGTGAACACATTGTTAATACAGAGGATTTCTGCTTTAAATAGAAATGTTTTAACTGCTGGTGAAATCCGGCATTGTGCCATGATTTATGGAGAAATCTTTCCCCAAACATTATTCTCTGTGAGTACTATACTGTGCCTGAACATTTATGCTGCAAGAAACTTTCAAGAGCAGAAGACCACAGTAAACAGTTTCCTACAAAATAATACCAAATTCTATTTGTTTTCATAAGATAAAAAGAAACATGAGAAACAATGAGCTTTACTCTGAACAGTTTTGCTGGTTTTCTGTACTGTCCCCCATGAGACAAACATGAGAACATTTACAATTACACAGGTTAACATGTCATATTCATCAGATATAATTTTATGTGGGCTTTGTAGTATTTTTGATGAGGATTTCAAATCTGTGTTTTTCTCCAGCATGTCTAGTTTTTGTGATGCAGCTAATTATATATTGTGTGAAATTCGTTATAAATAGCCTTAACATATTACAACATTTAAGGACAGTTTTCTTTTTTTAAGGTTAGAGACTGCACTAACTGCAATTGATTTCATTTGTCGTCATGCCTTGTATAAAGCTCAATAAATTAATTTAAATGGGATCGAGCAGATAAATGGACCAAAAACATGCAGCATACTTCTGAATGTTTTGCATGTCAGATGAGCACATCTGCTACGACAGACTTCCATAAACTAATCCTGAGCCATCTAACTTCCTATTTCTTCTGCTGTAACCTCCACACAATGAAAGATTTCTTTTTTTTGTGTTAATATATGAACAATTTAAATACAAAATAAGTAATTAAATGGCACATTATTCTAATTACCTGATGGTCTTATGACATTTGGCAGCAGGGACGCCTGACCTTTATAAGGCAGTTTTACCTACAATAAATGTTATGTTCCATACTACACAATTTAACAATAAATCATATTTAGGCGTAGGCAGGTTCCTCACAAATGTTATATGGTACACAGTAAATCATTCCTAAGGACATTCTATTATAGCACAAACATTACCATCACTATAGCACTGCTGCCACACAGAACGCATGTGTCTAGCAACAAGAGAAAAACAGAATTGTTTTTTGCCAGGCATGTTAATGTATCTGTGGTGGAAGATGAAGCACATTCTTCATATAATTCAATAACAGGCTTCCTAAAATCTGGAGAACTACAAAGTTTTCTCTTTAGTACAGACACAATTCATACTTAGATCTTAGATATTTCGGCATGTGAAAACGCTGTATTTTCAAGCAGCAGCAATGTTCCTTAAAGCCTGTCCATATGTCACACGTGGTCATAGGGTACAGCCAATCCAATGTTGTAGTTGTATCCCGTTGCCTCATTGTAGGAAGAGCGACATATAGGAAGGATACTCTCAAGAGACCTCTGATCCACAGAGAAGTCATAAACGTTAATGGTACCCCGATGTCTGTAACAAAAGAAAGAAATATATTTATACAAGACAATTTAAGACCACTGCCTTTAGTTTGCATTAATCATATTGAAGCATGTAAACCTTTTAGTATTTGATGCAAAGTCTAAACAGTAGTATCGCTAGAAGGAAAGATTTACATTTAAATTTATTAGTTTTCCAGAGCAATGTGCAGTGTCCATGCAAAGTAAAATTAAGACAGGGTTGTTCCAATACATTTAAAATGTAAGTAATAGGTGGAACTTACCTTAAAGTTGAGCTTCAGAATTACCTTTAGTCTTGCACAGTTATACAGGCTTATGTATTAAAAAAAACTCAAACTCAAACTCTAATCTCAAAGCGCAGCCTGTTGCACTATGTATTAGAAGCTGTAGCAAGTCAGATAAAGCACCTGTCTTATTTAATGGCTGGAACACAAACAGCGTCATCAAGCTATTTACCCCTAACTGTACCATCCATGACCCACCCCTTTTACTCATTATCAACACTTGGTCTAAAATAAGGTTTGTACTGAAAACCCAGGATGAAAAATATAAAGTTTGAACTATTTTAAATCATCTAGAATCCATGCCTGCACCTGTTCATTTTGTGAAGAGATCTGTCCTCAGGGTTGCCATTTTCTCTTGTGATATTAGCCAGGGATAGTAAAAACTATATAAACACTACTGTGGTGTTTTAATCCATAGATTAGTTTGTGACTTCAGGTTTTAGGCCTAGGTTATCAACCTCAACCCAGCTCTGTACAGTGCTCCCTACACAGTTCCTGGTGCAAAGCCAGGTCTAATCACTAACCAGCCCAGAGTCCCTGTTGTAAAATGGGGATGGGCATTTGTGCCAACCTGGCAAGAGGTTGAAGGCCAAAAAACAACATCAACCTATGTTCCGGGGTCCATTAAAACAAAGAAATGTTCTTAAGACTCTGACAAAAATTGTCATGACAAAATTTTATTAATTAGTCCAACACATTACATGAGAGTTTGAGAGAAAGCATGAACCGACAATCACAGACTAACCAGAATGACTGGACTGAGATGAATACAACAGAGCAGGGAGAGCAGGA
This sequence comes from Pyxicephalus adspersus, assembly GCF_032062135.1. Lineage (NCBI taxonomy): Eukaryota > Metazoa > Chordata > Amphibia > Anura > Pyxicephalidae > Pyxicephalus > Pyxicephalus adspersus. The sequence goes on along the minus strand of NC_092863.1, from coordinate 57,365,772 downwards.
ATCCATACACTTCAACTTATCTCTGTGACATCGAAAGCAACTTCTAGTGGACTGTTCTTGGTATCTGAGGACATAATGACCATGACCAGATTTATCAGGTGAGAATATAACAGTGTCTAGGACTATCTTAAAGGCCCAGTCTTTCGTCTCATACATAGAAAGTATCTGGCGTGTTAAGGAATTTTTTTGTATTTTTTTTTATTTCCAAAAAACTTCTAGGGGGTTCTAGTAATGGGATGTCCATGAAGTTCTGGCATTTTGCACCCACCGTGCAGTTCTCCCCTCTCAGTTGCATTCTCCATAATATAAAAAAATACATTTAAAGTCCAGCAGAGAGAGTGACAACTTCGGAATCACTTTTGTATAGCTAAACAGACCAATGTCACTAAAACAAACCTCCTGCTCATTGTAGTAGTTTAGAATCATTCCCAGCATCCTCTGTGGAATACAGAAAACCTACCACCTATGTTAGAGATGGGTGGAAGGTTTTCAAAAGTCCTAAAACATATGTCCTAGGGTGACAACACTGGTATTCCACAGATTCAATACAGTGTGTAAATATTGTCACCCTAGGACAGGACATGTGTTAAAGGCAGGATTACTGAGTGAATATAAGGAAAACAGAGAACAAATACAGTCTAATCAATAAGCTGCAACATAATACATTTCTTTTTCTGGGTTTAGATTCATTTTACTTTATATCCTTATTTAATCACTGGCATCTGGCCCATTGACCCCTTTCAGAAATTGCTTTTCATTTTGTACCTAATTTTGAATCTTTGAAGTTAAAATAGTATTGTGCATCTGTAGAAGAAGAAACAAAAAAATCGAAGGTGCGCAAACCTGTAGGTAAGTAACTTAGCATACAAGTTCATGTCTTTAGCTTTGTACCAAAATGAAAGGAAATAAATGTATTCCTAAGTCTGCAATGAGTGGAGATGTCCAATATGCGTAGTGTAATAAAGGGTTTTGTATATCTGGGTAGAAAAAAACTTTTTTGTGTTAAATAATTCATAAGAACGTTTGGGCTCTATATGTGTACATCTGGCATTGTTTTATACCTTTCACACTACATGATATACCCTTGATTAGTATGGATGTGATTAGACTAATTGTTAGCACAGGTATAATATTTGTAACGTTTAAAATTTTGTTGGGGAGACTGAGGGAAGACATAAAGCATTTAGTGAAATTCCAGTGGTTTTTAAGTTAATCACATAAGCAGTTTGAAAACAAAAACCTAAAAAATACCTTTCGTTTCGTTCTACACGTTGGAGCCTTACCTTCTATGAGCAGTAAGATCATCATCCATAATGCTGGCGCCTCGGGGGTTTTTCTCATCAGGAATGTTTGCAGTGATCAGAGTTTGGGAATTGGACCAAATGTAACGCACAGGATGCCTGCAGAGGGATAATACATGTGCATTTATTACAGTCCAACATAAGTTGCAGCCATGTACATCAAAATGTTGGGGGCTGAGGGGTGGGAAATCTTTACCAAATAAAAATGCATTCTAAATCCTCAGTTTTTTTTTTACATAAATCTTAACTAAATATTATGAATCCTGCAAAAAAAGGGTAATTTTTACTGACTCTGAATATAAACCTTGCATTTTATGCAAGCATATGGCACCATCTAGTGGTAAAAATATAGAATGCACACAAAAGGAACATTAAGGAACCTTACCGTGTGTATCAGTGACAGAATCAAAGAACACAATTACTAAGGGTGGTAGAAGTGCTGTGTTGAGCTGAGATTATTGATGCCTGAAAGCATGATATGGCACAGTGAGCATTAATGACAGACCTGAAAATAACGGGGAAGTGAATTCAAAAACGGAAGATTTGCTCAGATATACAGAGCATTTACAAATATTGTGCGCCTTAGCAATAGCCCTTAGCCCTGCAATTTTTTTTCTCTTGATAGATTTAGGCACTCGTATCTACAACCTAATTAATATTAATACACAGTATTTATATAGTGCCAACATATTATGCAGCGCTGTACAAAGTCCATAGTCATGTCAATAACTGTCCCTCAAAATGGCTTACAATCTAAAGTCCCTACCATAGTCATATGTCTTTATTACAGTCTAAGGTCAATGTTGGGGGGAAGCCAATTAACCTAACTGCATGGGGGTTTTTTTTTTTTTTTGGGGGGGGGGGGGGGGGGGGTTGTGGGAGGAAACCGGGATGCCCAGAGGAAACATAGAAAGAACCTGCAAACTCTATGCAGTGTCCTGGCCAAGATTCAAACCTGGGAACCTAGTCCTGCAAAGGCCAGAGCACTATTCTCTGAGCCACCGTGCTGCCCGATGTAATAGTTGGATATCTGCAGTGTGGAAAAAAATTTGGGGGATGTCACTACAGTGCTGCTCACTCTTCCTTTTGCTCCAACATAATGAAGCAAATCCCTGTCACTACTTGGTTGATGCAAATAGTCAGTCAGCAAATAAAAAGATGTGCAGATAAACTACAAAATAAACTGTACCTTGCATGCATCTCCCAGAGTTTGGTGCCCATCCTCTGGTCCCATGTACAGGTCAGACCCTCCTCTCCTCCTGAGACCACCTTCCAGTCATCCATACAGACAGCTGAGACTCCCAAGTGGTGAGCATAGAAAGAACAGAGGGATTTGTGGCTTCGCAGGTCAAACACACGTACCCTTTAAAAAAAAAAATCACGGTATCCATTAGTATTTTTTAAAGTGATAAGAATCTGTCTACTATAAATTCAAGTTTTTCTTGAAATAGAATACCAGAATAATCATAAACATAAAAACATTTTAAATGTTATTTGCAATCATTGTAATCATTTAAAGATCAAGTCAAATATGGTAACCTAAAGGCATTCTGCTAGCATACAGAAATGTAATTTGCTGTTTATGTGATTGGCTTAATAATTTTCTCAGAGGTCTGCAATAAGATAAAAGTCAAATTAAAGGCATCCTTTAATTTAAAGAAGGTCAGAAATCCCCAGAAAAAAATAATTTCAGTTTTAGTGAGAAACTCCCCAAGAGATACATAAAAAGGTTTTAAAAAAAGGGCACAAAGCCATCATTTTCAACTAAAAGAAATACATATATATTTATCTATCTATACACATAGACACATATACAGTACTAGAAAACCTGCAAACTCTAATTAAAAACACAGGGGATGTCCAGGATTTGAGCTCGACCAGATGTTTCTCGGTGAGAGCACCTCTGCTCCATCATAATAATCTTGCCCTTTCTATTAACCTTATGCTCTTCTTGTCTATTGAGTCTACTTAGCACAAGAGCAGTGCTGTTTCACCTATACCAGTCCAAAAGTTCACTGTACTAGATAAAATTGTCTGCCTGGCCATTGAATCTAGTAGGCTCATTAGACAGGACATAGATAAGTTTAGTGCTTGGTTATCTGCAATGGAGTCACAGGTCTCCACACTTGCAGACACAACTGAAAGTCTCCCCAGTACAGTTGTAGATTGGCAACAACTGGGTAAACTAATGGCATAATCTTAAATACCATTTGTGCTAAATCTTAAATTGTGGGCCTGCCTGACATTTCCTGGTTAAGAATCAACTACTGCTTTTGAAACACATGGACCTGGAAGATTCTCCACCAGGGAATTCTTCAAGGATTGTCAGATTCATCACTTTATAAATTAACCCCTAAGTGTTTTAGAGAGAGAAGATTTGTTTGACAACTTTGTACTATTTTGTTTAGATTTTGCTCAAATGCAACAGTTTACATTCATTGTGATTTTTTTGAGGATGTGGCAATAATATTTTCATTTTGAACTTGAGCTCCATCTATTTTCTTGTTGTTTACTTCTAAAGGGATGCAGACAATGCAGCTTTCTTCTTTAGAGCACAGGTAGAGCACCAGCTGAATAAAATTAACCATTTAGCATTATTTTGCAAAGGACATGGTAAAAAAAAAAACAGATATTTCTGCAGAACAGAGAAAGGTAAAAATCTGCTGTATTTAAAAACCTTTGATCATCTGGGGGGGGGGTGTTTTTGCTCAACAGTGGAGTTACAATTTAATTTGTTCTTGTACTTGTTATGTCAAAGTAAGAGGAAACTATTACCTAAGCAATCATTAGGCAGCGCTTGCATTTGAAATGTATCTACTGATATACAGTCAGTACCCAAATTAGAGTGTGAGAAACCTGTCCATAAACACTTAGTACCATACTGATATGAACCCCATCAGGAAATTGTCGACATATATGAAATATTAGCTTTACTGACACTGACAGAAACATGTCCATAGATATACAAATAGTACCATATGAAACCACATTATAGACACCTTGGTGAAGCTGCAGAGAAATGTTGTAAAAACACAGAGATCACTTAACCAGGCTGGCACAAATGCTGCAAGGGTAAATAAACTGGCTGTGCCCACTCAACTATCAGGGTTAATCCTTAGCATGCCACACCACTAACTAGCAATGATAACACATTCATCTTACCAAACAGATTGTGCAGGATCAGAACTACCCATAGCAGAAAGACATTCAGATCATGATCTATACTACTATTACTCAGTCAGAAGCAGACACTGATCACCAGGATTCAAGGTGACACCTGAGATTCTCTGTCCTCAAGGTTCTCTCCCAAGCGATCTTTTCCCTTCTTCAAACTGTCACATGCTTCATATCAGGGCCAGGGTATCCTCTGTACCTTTTAACATGAGTGCTGGCCTGTGGCAAGCTGCTTATTGGGACAGGGAAGTTGGGAAGAACTGCTGTCTGCATGATATGAAAACAATGCCGTATGTCACCCACACAGTACTTCACTAATATAACAAGGTGCCCCCGTATTTGCTAGGGAATATGGCAAACTATGGCTCAACTAGGTTAAATTCCTAATTGTTCTGCTTCACAGCAGCGCACATTCCCTTTGCCGATAATGAAGAGGAATATCCAGTACCACAAGGTTAGGGGAGCATGTGTTTCTATAACTGCTGGGGAGGGTGGCAATCAAGTCAACCTGCAAATTTATCCTCCATAAACAAAGCACAGGTTCTTTTTAAGGAGTGATAATCTAAAATAAATAACCCAAAAAAAAAACAAAAACATGCAGTTAGGTTATTTGGCTTTCCCTGAACAAAATTTTTCTTAGACTACGTTAATGACATTTGAAATGAAATGACTGTGGACTCTGTAAAGCGCTGCGTAATATGTTGGCGCTATATAAATACTAATAATAATATTAGTAATATTAATAATAACAATAATAATAATAAATATTTGGGTTTTAGGTTGTGAACAAAGTCTAATGTGAGAAGTTTATAACACTATATTTTGGCATGTAGAATGTGATTGCACAGCATTTTTTTCTTTCTGAATAAATGCTCATTCTATAGCGCAGTGTTTTTCAGCTTTTTTTGAGCCACAGCACATTTTTTACATTGAAAAAATCCTGCGGCACACCACAAACCAAAAATATTACAAAATGACACCCTGTAGTTTAATACAGTATATTTTAATGACAACATAGTTTCTCAATTTATTTATACTCACTCAGTACAGATTAAAATTCA
>NC_092863.1:57347505-57359867 GCF_032062135.1 Pyxicephalus adspersus | reverse complement strand
AGTTTGTTTCATGTATTTTATCCAAGTATTATTATTATTATTATTGTATTCTTCAGTACCCAGTAACATGTTATACCCAAATATTAATCTGAGTAAAAATGCTAGAAAAAAATGAGGCAGCTTTAAAGCCTTTGTCAAATATTTGTCAAGTGACATGTAGCAGTGACTCCACAAAAAAACGACTTTATTTTTTGGATCCCCTGAAAGTTTGAATTGGTTTAACAACCACTAGAAATCAAGATACTGGATACAGGGAAAGAAACAAGTATATGCCTTCAAATTTTTAAGCATATACATAAAAAGAAGTTCTAGCTAAGATGCAATAGGACTCGAGCCAACGAGAGAGAGAGAGAAGCCTCTGTATTCCTTTGTCACACTACGGGTCCTGTGCTACCAAGCCAGGAACTATGGCAACCTTTGCTGGCATGAGAGGGCGGAGCCAGAACTGAGCCAGGGCTCCGCAATCAACTCTTGTAGCCATGGCAATCCACCCCTGACTTGGATAACTTCCCACAGCACACCTAAACATCTCTCACGGCACACTAGTGTGCCGTGGCATAGTAGTTGAAAATCACTGCTATAGTGCACTGATGTTTAGGTATTGGAGCAAAATATTTGTTAGGAGAAGAGTCCACAGAGTCTAGGCAGTAGAAATGTATCGGTTATGGGCTGTCTTGTAAAGTTGATCAGGGTGGTCAGCTGCCTTGGAAGACAACTAATATCAGCATGGATTGTGGAGAGAACCAAAGAGATCCCATACCCAATCTCTCCTACAAGTAGTTACCTGGAGGTGTTCTGTTCGGAGTACTTCTGGGTTCACAGCTCCCAGATAACAACAGTTGTAAAATATAAAAAGACCAACTATTTTTGTACTCTTCCACTCCACATAGGAGTCCCTTTTTAAAGCAGTGAATGTCACATTCAAACATTCCTCGGAAGTAACCAAGTCTCTGACTGTGCATGTTTCAGTTAAGTTCACTGCCTTATAAATAGACACTTTAAGGTCTAAAAAAAAAACCTCAGATTTTTCCATAAATAGGGAGTTTGTCACTCACTCACATTTAATTCACTTATGACTATCCCCCCATCTCTTATACAGTAATAAATCAAAGCATAACAAATATTCAAAATTGAATAAAACACATAAAAGAAGAAAATTTAAATTTAAAAGCTCTCATCCCTGTCTTCCCTTAATCGTATGTATAAATGTATGCAAATGCTTAAATATCAATTGCGACACAAAATGGTTATTGCCATGAACAATGAAGAGAGGTATAATTCTGGGTTACCTATGGACAACATTGAGGATTATATACAGTTTGTGGCTGTTTTAGAGACACACGAAATTTATATGGTTAGACAAGTTTGGTGTCTATTTACTTGGAATGTTCTAATTTATTTTAGATTTTATAAAAGAAAGCGGATTGTATAGTGTTTGTGTGCACTAAAATTACCTCAGTGTATAATTTACTAAAAATATAAGTTTGATAAGTAGATGGCAGAAACATATCACAACTAAAAATTTGCACAAAGATGCAGAATACATTTTTAAACTGTTGCTGAAAGCAAAACTAAACTAAAAAAAAAAACAAAAAAAAAAACACACTTACCTTTAATCCCGCAGATCCCATTGGGATGTTTGTTTGGGTCCCACGTCCTCCTAGAATCCCTCTTTGGCCTGGCGCCGACATCTTCTTTCTTCTTCCTACGTCACTCGATCTTACACTGTGCAGGCATGCAATTGGTGACGTAGATGGGTAAAACGATTGCTGATCTCACTGTGCGAGATCAGCAAATTTTTTCTTCCATTAAAGAAAGAGCTCTTTCTGCGCATGCCTTCATCTTGACGTGATCCGTGGCAATCAAGACAGAAAGTAGAGGGGCTGTACCTTTCTTTAAAAAAAAAAAAAAGTACTATTTTTGTCTACCCTTTTATGTGAAGTAAAAATAAAGTAAAAATTTGGAGTTAAGGTCTGCTTTAAGAACAACTAAATTATTCATATTGTATACCACAAATACCAAGTTCCACATACACAAATACAATATTTGGCCAAATATTTTCGACATCTTGCCATTCCATGTATTTTTTTAAGGCAAAAGTATAGCTGATTACAGGGCTCTCATATGTACCCAATATTATGCAAAGTAGACTAATATTTTAAGTAAAAATATTATAGCGTATTACTCGATGAGAGGTTCCTGATTTAAACCACAAAGAGATAGATCTGGAATAGAGGTAATTGTAAATGCAGTAGTATTTGGTTGGGTTGAGTTTTTGGATAGTAAGAAGGATGGCAAATAACATTTAAAGGCATATTAAAGTTTTTATTCAAAACCAAAAAGCATGTTTAAAAAAAAATAAACTTTAAACATATTTCTAAAAGTTTTTCTTGTCCATACCAGGAAATGTTGGGAATAAGCAGCAGTAAGCTGTGTTTTGATATACGGACCTGCTGACAAGGGTCCTAACCAGAATGGAAATGAGATACGAGATGAACAAAGGTAATCGGTAGATGCTCACTTGAGGTTTAGGTACTGACAGATGATAATTTATTATATATCTGAAAATCAAACAACAACTCCCTACTCACTAGCAAAGAGCAAATATCTGTCAAAATACAAATCTCCAAACATATGCAAGCCTGCTTTACTAAGCAGTGATAAATATGAAGAATAAAAGCGTAACAGACAACAGATAATCTCCTTGCTGTCACAGGCTGAACCTGCGGCCACTACACTGTCACCAACAATTGTTATTATGGGTGTAGAGATTGTGCCAGGGACATAAAATAGAAGCTCATATAAAAAAAAACATAGTGTCCCTCAAGTGTAAGATTTAAACCATTCCAAAACAACCCGCATCCAATGTCCTTTTTAGCTGATTAGCAAATGCTTTCTCACAAACAGCAAACACACCCCAGGGTGCACTATTAAATATTCTGCCATAACTTCATAACAATCACATTTTACTGGAAGGGAATTCCCACAATCCCCACCACACTCATCCCCCGTACATATGACTATATCTTAGATCTGTGTTTGCTAACTATTACTTACAAACTTCACCACACTATAAAAGAACATATCATAAATGACCTTTTTTATTTTGTTTTATGCAAACAGGTAAGCTGCACAACAATTAGGTGATCCACACCTGAGGTTTTCAAGAGGCAGAAAGTGGGAACCTGTGACCAAGGATGACATTTGGCTGTTTTTGGGCTTCGTGATACTTCAGGGAGTGGTGGGCTCCTGCAGAAATGGTACTGGTCCAAGAATAAAATACTTGCCACTTCATTCTTTGGCACAGTCATGCCAGAGTACAGATTTACCCTCATCATGAAGTATCTGCACTTTTCCAATAACAAAGAGTTTAAAGAGACTACACATGCTGCACCAAAACAAAGTGATTCTTAACAATTTCCAGCAGACCTATATGCCAGAAAAAGACATCAGCACAGACGAAAGTCTAGTGGCTTACAAAGGGAGGCTCAGCTGGGTGCAGTACATTGCGTCAAAGGTAGCAGGATTTGGCGTGAAAACTTACATGCTGTGCGAATCCTCAACTGGCTACATCTGGAATTCGGTCATATACACTGCAAAAGGGACAAAATTCAACCCCAGATACAGCCATTATGGATTGGCAACATCTTCAGTGCTATCACTCATTGAGCCATTGCTAGATCATGGTTATTGCATCACGACTGACAATTTCTACACATCTCCTGAGCTTTATGAGTTCCTTCTGCAACACAGAACAGATGCCAAAATCTTCCTTTGGATTCAGAGATAAGCTGTCAAAGCAATTTACTTCTTTTTGAAAGCTCATCTAACATGTATACAGAAGACCCTACAAAGTTCTAACTGTTCTGAAAAATATAATAATGATCCCTTAAGGACAGCAGGCTTAACACCGTTTTTGCTCTCTCACCTGTATTCCCTTTATGGCCTAAAGCAATTTTTACATTACAGCTATGAGGCTATTGATCTAATAATTCCATGATAACTTTGTAGTTAATGAAGTCATGTTTTTATTTTTTTTAAACAAGGATTTCATTTGATAATATCGTCGTAAGTTACTTTTTTTCTATGCAACCTATTAAAGAAAATGTTTAAAAAAATCTTTTTTAAAATAAATGCATCTTTTTTGGGGCTACATACACACGTCAGATGATTCTCGTCTGATAATCGCCTCAGGGATAGTATAGGACAAGAATCCGGCATGTGTACAGGGCTCATCGTTCATGGATCCGTCCTGGTGGACGAACGTCAAACGATCTTAATGAAAGTGAAGGGGAGGGAGCGCAGTGGGGTGCTGCTCTGTCGTTCTCCCACCCCCCCCCTATATAGCAGAATGGCGTTGAACGTACAGCACTCGTTCATGCATCTTCCAGACTTTTGTCGTTGGAAAGGATTGTGAAAAATACTTTTCAACGACAAATATTGAACGTGTGTACGCAATTCTAATAATTCTATTATTTGTGCATTATAAGGATATAAGGACATGTTTTTAAAATGATAGTTATTTACATTTGAAAGAAAGATTTTTTATAATACAAATATATAATAAAAAAAAAATCATCTCTGTAGAAGATCACTGGGTTAAATATTCAATAATGCAAGTAGTCATTGTCCGAGTTGATTCAGAAAAGAAAAAGATATCGAGAATTTTGATTGTCATTATCAGCATGCTTGCTTTGTGTCTGTAACTCACACCATTCAAGAGAAAATCAAAAACCTATTTCTAAATTCTGCCAAAAATCCAGGGATCCAAAGTACTCTTCAGTATTGTTTCAAGTAGTGTTTTCAGCCCTACCCGATTCTCCTCAGTGGAAAACAGAACGACTCTCCCCTGTGTTATGGAGATCAGTTGTAGGTAGAGATGTTTGTGCACATAGGTTGTGGTTTGCAGTGCGATTACCAAACCCACTAAGAACACACGAATGTGTAGTGTGGGTTACAGCTCAACCTAAGGAACTGACGCTGCTATATACAGAACTGGTAAGTCTGAACATACATGGCTTCCTGGGATCTGAAGTATAAATTACAAGTTCTCATTATGGGAGAAAGCTAAAGGGGTAAAAGTGAAAACTGCCTGTAGTTAAAGATATCAATAACAACTGATTTATTAATGTTTATTTTACAGATAATTTAATACAAGTAAAATTATTGTTATGTACAGTACATTAGGATTTCTAAATCGAGCATAATACTAGCTTTTCACTTTGTAGCGGTCTCGCATCGAATTTCCTGTCTAAACGGACTACTGTGACTGTTTCAGCTGGATGTATAATCTGAAATTCAGCTACTAAATTCTGCAATAAACAAGCTTTAATTGTTCGATCAAAGCAGTTTGGATTAGAATTTTAAAGAAGCAAAAAAAAAGTGCAAAAAGCTCTGCCTGTTGGTTGGGAATTAATATGAGATCGGTATAGAAAATGTTTCCTTTTGAATGAAAAACAATATTTAAGAATTGATTTTGGAATAGAATTACCTACCTGCGGTCCCTGTTACCGGTTACAAGAAGATGAGGGGGGCTATCATTTAAATTAATACAAGTAAAATCTCCAGTAGAGTTACCCAAGCTTGTTATGCACTGACCAGTCTGCAGGCTGTATACATGAATCTGCGAATAAACCAAAACAAGAAAAGTCAAACTATAACAGTATATTTCTGTCCTATACAAGATTTAAAAACTGGTAAAAAATGCCAACTAATTAGGCTGAGTATCCAAAGCACTTTACTATCAAAGCTGCATAGTAAGACAGACTGATTTTACTCTGTATAATTAGGAGTACCTAGAGATGCAACAAAAAAAGTTTATGATACATGAATAATTGATGTTTAATTTAAAAAGCAGATTGCTACATTCTGATGTCATCTTTGATATCGAGCCAAGGTGGCTATGAGGCCAGTATGAAGCAGATATAAAATATTGGGTCTGCTAACAATCACAGGATTGACTACTTATGCCATCCCAAAGGTGATGTGAAGCGGGCAACCATAAACTTTTGTAATCTGCCGCACTTAGAGCCCGTCTATGTGCACAACAATAGGTCTCATGAGGGTGATAACTGTTATTGAACGAACATAATGTTAGGATACATGATTAACCTTTTAAAAAAAATATTTATATATATATATATGTACATATATATGGCACACCTGAATTTTTTATACAGGTCACTTTTATAGTTTATAAAAAATATAAAACAAGTTAAATGTGTCAGGGCAACCTACTAGCTTATTGGGCTAAATGCAGTTTAAAGTTAGACCCACTTCTTTCCCTGAGAAATGTAAATGATCGACCTTTCCCTGTTTACGAGGACCTATTGTGACCCTCCTCACTACCTTGACTATTGTTGGGCAACAATCTTTTATGTTTAGATTGCCTTTACATAAGTGCAACCTTCAATCAAAACATTGTTTTGAGTAGAAGGGGATCTTTTAAAACGATTTCAGTTGTTTGAAGCATATGAATAAAAAGCATCTTTGGTCTTCCCTCATTACCTATGGTAAGAGATTTTCACAGTATAGTAGGACAGTGAATCTGTCTTCAGGCTTGTTAACAACATAGGTTTACCTGTATACAAACATTGTGTTCAGTTTTTGCTTTTTTTCACAGTGCAATGCTATTGCAAAGCATTTGTGAAGCTTTTAGTAAGCTTTGAGAAATGAGGGCAGATCTCTTCATTTGGGATGCATGTGATTTTAGTACCTGTCTACATCTTTTGGGGAGAATTCTTTCACATTGCTCACCGGGGAAGAAAGGTGAGAGGAGATCTCCCAAACAGGAAAACAGATGTTAAAAATCTGAATGGTGTTCTAACCCCATTTCATTTTTTTTAAACCTGCAATATTTACCTGTCTCAGTCCAGTCGAAGGTTGCTTTCTAATGTTTGAACTAATACAATATTTTTTATGACGCATGTACTGTTTATGTGCATATAAGATTTACAAAAGGACAGTATCCTGCAACCTAGATAAATGATAAAGCTCACTGTGTAAATGAATATCCCTAAAACCATCTCACACCAAATAGCTCACTCACAGAATAGCCATATAAGTATCCGAAAAAAGATGAGAACATAAAATGATGATCGATTGACACTCCTAATAGAGAAGTAAAATTATTCATCGCCAGTTATTTCAAACACTTTTTCCCAAACACGAGATGTGTGTAGATATGAGAAACATCCAATCACAAAGCTTCCTTTCTCTTCAGGGGGCACAGAGTAATTATCTTAAGAGGCACAACCTGATTGATTTGCAGGGTGATGTCAGCTGGGAAAGCAGTGCCAAGCACCAGTCCCTGCACCTAGCACGCTGCAGCCATCTGGATTACTTCATTTCTGTGGCTATGATTCGTTTACACAGTAATGATTATCTTAACCCATTCTGTGTTATTACCACTGCTGTTGTAAAATACTTTTCCTGGCAACAGGTTTTATCTCTTCTAACTGTAAAATGAGAACAAAGGCTATATGAAGGATCCAGTGGATCAATAATGGTCTGGAATGATTCATCCTTGGAAGACCACATGGACCTCCATGTGCTAGCTAATGGTACCTTGATTGCTGTTAGCCCCCAGGATAAAATCCTCAGAGCTAGTGTCAGACCCTATGTTGATGCAGGTCAAAGCCATCCCAAGGCAGGACAACTCCCAGCCTAATGTGACTTGAGTGTGTAGGCAGTTCCTGGATGACAAAGACATTATTGGTAATGACTGCCCCTCAAATTCTGCAGACCTAAATTCAATTATGTATTAGTGCATTAATAAAGGTTTTTCATGTTGAATATTTTGGTCAAGAGCAAATATGCAATTTCAGTTGCGCTGAAGTGCAGATTCAGAGAGAGAGGCTCTCTGAAGAAGCAACTTGTCAGTGAAGTAGTCTCAGCCACTCCGCAAGGCATTCTCAGAAGTCATATAAAAAAAAAAAAAAAAGATAAGACCATGCGAAGCGCCAAGGTGACAGCACTAAGTCAGCTCCAATTGGGCTGCCATATACATCAAGAAAGAACAATTGACTGACATGATCATTAAGTATTTTTAAGAGATGTGCACATACTGTACTTATGAAAGTTGTACTACAAGGTAAAGTTTAAAGCTTTGTTAAACTAAAACAAAGTTTAAGTGTTAAGGTTCATAAGGAAACACAATTTATAGAACATTAATTCTCTACATTATGATTTCTAATTTGTATATGATCTGTGTACATAATGGACATTGAAAACATTTTCTCAAACCGAGTCCTAAGCGGTTCAAAGGTCATAAAAAAAATCTATAAAACCCATGTGAATACTTGGCCAGTATACTCTGCAAAAAATCAGAGTAAAGCCCCCAAATTTACTTCAGATCCTGAAAATACAAAAAGAAAAAAAAAAGTTCTATCAATATTTAGCAAAAGAGCTATGCAAGTATTGGGATAATCTAAGTAAACTCTTTACCTTATTGCCATTATTAGAGAACCAGCCATAACTTTTGACTCCAAATGCTGCTTGGTCAAGAGAAACATCCAAGCTGGTGACTGTGTGGCCATATGTACAGTGCAGAATCTTTTCAGGGACCTTTGGCTTAAACAGATATACCATTTCTTCGGCTGCAGCAACAGCAACAGGACTCCCATCAGAGTTATGTATCAAATGAAGGAAGTTTACCTGCAAAAAGATTTATATGAGTACATAAATCAACTAGAAAGTCACACTACACCCCTGAGAACTCCATTCTCAACAAGAGTTGACAATATTGGGTTAAAGGTTTATAGGCTGTTATATATCTTATTCTATAAGAATAAACTCAGACTTTTTTTCCCCCCTCTCTCTCTCCATTGATTAGTCCTTGTAGACTATGTCACATCTGTGTGGTTATTTACCCTGTTTTGTATTTATTTACCTATTTTCTTATTTTCTTACATTGCCACCACTATTGTACTAATAAAATAGTTAAGTCCACAGGAAAGAAAAAAAAAGTTGGTTATTGCAATTTGGGAGGTCAAAAGTAGGTCAGAAATTGATCAACTGCAAGTCAAATGCACTTGTCAATGAACTCGATTTTCCTTTTTTCAAACAATGCTTGCAGCTTCTAACAGGTAGCCAAGGTGGGTTCACACAGATGGTTGTGAAATGGTTCAGTTGCCGCTTAACAATTACATATATTCTTTGGCCACCTGTTAGAAGTTGCATGCATTGTCTGAGAAATGAAAGATCCAAAGCAGCGGCTTACATATGCCCCCAAAACTGATTTTAAAAAGATCCCCAGAACATGCAAATTCCTGATTAGACATAGGGGTGGCAGTCTGTAAACCACCTGGTAACTACCCATGCAAACCTGGCCTTAATCTCAGAAGCATCTTTAAAAAAGTAGCTTCTCTCTTCAACTGTGGAGCTGGGATGTCAGCCACATATGGACTGCATGTAGGGTTCGCCAACTCATAAACAAGATGAAATAGTAAAGCAGACTACAACACCACAGGTAGGGATAGTATTAATATGAGTGCTCAAAATGTAATTTTATATCAAGATGATCTACTTACATGCATATCATACTCTAATTATAAATGTATAATTTAAAGTTTAATCAAAAGTGGACTCTGTTAGTTTAATAATAAAACTCACCAGTTTTTGGGTGTTAAAATTGCAGCTGCTTCGCCAGTACCCTCTATCATCTGCACTCTCTATTTTAACTTCAAAACTGGATGCGGTTGCTATGGCGGCTGTTTCAGGGCACAAAGCTAGAGCTTGGATTTTTTGGTTGTGTTGATAGTGATGAATAGGCTCCCGACCAACCTGAAGACACCAAACATCGATGGAACCTGGATAAAACAAAGCAAAAAAAACAATGTTCATTCAGTCCAAGCATCCACCAAGTAAGCAGAATTTGACAGCTGGGCAGTGACCAGGTAAGAAAAAAGTTATTGCAGCCACCTGTCTCTTTCTTCAATACACACCCAAAGTGGGATTTTAGTTTCACTTTAACTGATCATTACCATTCGATTCTTCTCCCCTTCATCTGCAGCCCCTGTACAACTTTGCATTATATGTTGGCACTTTTCAATAAAAGTTGATAATGTTATAATGTCTGGATCTCCATATGGCTGCTCAAAAATAATGGTTAAGAAAAACATGTGTTAAGATTATAAAATGATTCTATTATGGATCTGGAACAAAACAATGTTCACCAGTTATTACAATGTTACAGTAAATAAAGCTGTAAAGTGTATGTTTCTATGGTATATGTGCCAGATAAACATTTTTTTTTTTTTAACTCGGTTGGATGTTCACCCACCAATAGGAGGAACTAATTATTTTCTCTATAAAACCCACAATGTGCAACAATGAGGACCTAGGGATCCAAATATCACAGGAAAGTATAGCAATCTATTCACCTTCACCATTCCTCATCCTGTCACCTCAAAGCACAAAGATATGACAGTTTTTGCTTCCTGTGTACCCTGCAACACATGCTAAAGAGTACATGAGATGAAATACCAGAGGTTGTACTGTGTACACCATCTGATATCTATAACTATGTTTCCATTTTATCAGCTCTACCTAAAGAACAACCTCCAACCTTTTCCACATCCTAACCTAACAATTAACCTAGTAGTTCCCCTCTATCCCTTCTTCTTAATAGCCCACTGTCATATTAAGCAGAATAAATCATTCTAAAGCGGAGCAAATAAAAGATTGCAAAGTCTGACTTGAAGATAAAACATTACAAGTGTGAAAATCTCATTACAAGCCAACTTAATTAATGGAGAGGTTTAAATAGGATCCTGATCTTTTCTGAAACCAGTTAGACAATTATTTACCTTTTAAGCAATTAATGCAATTACCATTTTGCAAAGAAGTTATCCAGGACCAGTTCTGCTGAAAGCGTCAAACCTCCTCAGGGACACTTTATACTTGGGTCTCATCTTTAGATGCAGGACTAATTGCATCTTTGGCTTTGTGCTCTCGCTATGAGGCGGCTAATTGTTTAGGTAAATAGCGGATTAATTTAAATATGCATTGCTTATAATAAAAGCAAATGGCCTCCATTACGTTTGTCGCTCCCAGGCCGATTGCTATAAATCTTCCACCCAAGACCCATTAGGTTGGTGGGGGAAGCATGGATGGTCCACATTACTTCACAGCAGTAGCACTTTCTAGACATCAAACAGCACTTTTTGAAAGCAAGCATAAATCAGCTTAAACTCATTAGGTACCATTTGCACTGCTTACTGTTTCATTATTGGGCTCCTTAGGGAGAAGCGGCTGGCATCTAAGCTCGATCCATAAAGATATTTTTTTAAACAGTGAACTTTAAAAAGGGTGAAATATTTGTAATGGATAGTTATGACAGATTTTTCTGTTGAACCAAAAATGTCTGGGGCAAAGTTCAATAATTGCTTTCTGGGAAAAGGTTGACATTCTTTTATGTAAAAAGCCCTGCTTAGAACATTTACCTAGATAACATTGCTATTGTGTGTAGAACATTTTTTTAAAAAACTCATTAGAAGCAGACAATTAGAGGGATTTATCAAAAGAATCCCGCACCTTGCTAATGGAAAGTATGAAATAATATGACATAGTTCTATGTGTATTTCTGAGCCCGAATAGAAATAGACTTTTGGATGTGGTCGGGGATAATTTGAACCCTGAAAGGCCTAAACTTGTTTTGCTATTTCTGAGCCCCACAACTGCTAATACAATCTGCAACAGTTTTTTCTGAGGCTTTTTTCTTTATTTTTATATCTCATCATAGAAAGCAATTTACAAAAGACAGCAATCATCAGGAACAGAACACTGTCTGTAACATGTTTCAGTATAACCCTATCGGTAATGAACATTTTATGGCATTAGAAAATAAATCTTTATTTTGTATAGTTAGTAATAGAAGCCCCATGTATTTTTCAGCACAGGTTGAAGAAGCTGAAATTGTAGGGATTAGGAAACTCCAGGGATGTCTACTGGGTCCCATAAATCTTTTTAGACATCATCAGCAGAGGGAAAATATTATTAGCTGGATTTATTTAGAGATACATTGATTTAAGATCTATTTAGTTCTAGTGCACATAACTACAGCCCATGTCTGGCCTGCCGAGGGGGGTAAGCAATCTAGGTGTTGAATTCTTTTGTACATCTAGAGAGTGTACTCAAAACCCTCTCTAGATCTGGGAGAACTAACAGGAAGAGGTCATTACAATTAAGCGTAAACCTTCAACAAGCATGGATTCATGTTCTTGCATAAGTTAGGTAGTATACTTAAATAAAACTTGGGGAATGCATTTTTTGTCGAGTTAGATCTTACACTTTTTTTTTCGTAGTGAATTAAAAAATTACCCCAGTTTTTTGCTATCACATCCAGTTTTTACAATACAGGG
>NC_092863.1:57339769-57347350 GCF_032062135.1 Pyxicephalus adspersus | reverse complement strand
AGTTAAGGTAAAAATTTACACTTATAGCTTTTCCTGGAGTGTTCAGTGTTAGGACAATCCAGCCGGATGCTCCAATAGTCAGCTATCATATGTACATCCCATCTATCCTTATACCTTCCTTCGACGACCTTCGAATCTTGGTTGATGACTTTCAAATCTTGGTGGAATCGTTCACCTTGATCATCACTGACTGCACCAAGGTTTTCCAGGAAGTTAGAAAGATGGCCATGCAGAAAATGCACCTTGATGCTCATATTGCAACCAAGCATTTTTTAGCTCTCCAAGAGTTTCTGGAAAATTTTCTGTGTAATCATTAACCACGAAAGTCTTTGACAATGGCTTTGAATGATAACCAAGTATTCTTTTCGACTTCTGACATTGTCCTGATGAAATGTTCATCTTTGATGAGCTGCCGAATTTGTGGACTATCAAACATATCGGCCTTTATTTTTTAAAATAACAGGCTAGGAAATGCCAAAATGAGGTACTTGATACAGTCTCCTTCAGTTGGCAAAGCGAACTGAACTACTTTAACTAACTGCTTCATCAGACCTAGTTTCATGTGCAGAGGTGGGAATATAATATTCTTTCTATCAACAAGTGGCTCATGTAGAATGGATCACCTGGTTTTAGGGCAGTTCTTGGAGGCCAATTCCTTTCCACCCAATGCCTCTCACGAGCTCTGCTGTCCCACGTGCACAGATAACAGGGATACTTGGTGTATCTGCGTTGCTGACCAAGGAGGAAGCATACAATTTTAAGGTCAACACAGATGACCCAATTGTGTTGGTGATGTTGCAAGAACTCAATGACTTTCTTTATGTCTGCATATTCTTCACAAAGATAAACTGAATAGCCAATTGGGACTGACCCAAATATATTGGCATTGTGAAGGAGGACACACTTTAGGCTCCACTTTGAGCAATCGATGATGATCACCATAGGTAGACTAGGATACTCTATGTTACATGTATTTTTCATGGTATATCCTGAATTTTTCACTATACAAAAGTAACGATCACTGAAATGATCTCCTGGCTCCCGCCAAACCATAGGTATACCAAATGGCATTGTATCACGTTGCCTTTGTCCACATCCGTAAACCCTCGACACACTATTTGCACACCTTATGAGTGGCCCAAGACTTATCCTGATCACTAAGTTTAACTTTGAAACATGCCAAACAGGCTTGCTCTACAAATGTGCTGATGTTACCTCTTTGACTGGGAATGGTGAGACTGCCACAGGTATAACAAAATGATTTAGGGTTGTTTAGGCACTTAGTTAGACATGATCTGAAGTAAAGGAAATACGTGTGTAAGTAGAAAATTAAGTTTTGACTATTTAATAAGTAGAGCAGCGCACAACCTCTGACCACACAGTCTTGCGTGTAAATGAATAGCCTATACAAATCCACACTATAGTAATCGCATAGGTATTAGACGTGATAGAAGAAAACTAACTGCACTTTCAGAATCAGCATACCAATTTTAATGTAAATAAGATTAAAAATTGAAGTCGACAAAAAATTTGTTCCAAAATTGTTTACAGTGTAATTCACTAACTAATGTTATTCAGAAAACATTGTAGAAGTGTTAGCATATTATGTTAGTAGTCTGTGGCGACGCACTAGTTACATCAGCATATAGAAAGTCTGGTATAAAGTCCTGATAAGGGCAATGTTCCCTTCATATCCAATCTGTGAAGCATGGAATGAGGTGCGATGTATGAGAGCTACAGGCTGCTTTAGTTTCCTCTGATGTGGCCAGCAGCCAAACAGAGCCAAGTCTGGCAGCAGATGGGGTCTTGGCATCACCCTACCAGTCCCTGCATTAGCAGCATCTGCTCATTACCTGGCACAACGGCCACGTCTATCTACTTCCCCCCTCCCATTTCCTGCCCACCCTATGTGCTACACTCAAAGCCACTATGAACTACATTTGAATTTTATTATTTAGGGTGAAGAAAAGCATATTCACTAACAAATAATGAAATAATTTCAAAACATAAAATGCTAAAGAGGCAAAGAAAGGATAACTACTATTGGCAGGCAATTAAGTTCTGCTAACACAAAAAGTGCTGTCAAATCTGGTATGCAAGATAAAAAAAAACATGATTAATAGATACATTCATTAAATGCTATTATAGATACAGAGAAAACCTACCCATTAGCACATAAATTGTCCATCTGCTTATCAATAGATGGCATTCGAAATTAGGTCAAAGTGCATTGTGCAAGAAAATGATCATCTGAACGAAAGTACAAGGCAAAGCCAAGTTTAATATAAATCTAAAAACTGCGTGTACACTGCATAACTGTAATTAATTTAATCCCATAAAACCCACAAAGGTGTACACAAATTTAAATGAGCATAACCTATGGATTGATGGCATATTACAAGCCATGGAAGACATTTAGATAACATAAAAAATTTCTAAGCTCCCATTACATGGCTTATCTGAAAATGCTAGGTGCCTGGCTGGCACAATGATCTACAAGGCTTTAATACCGAGTCACTGAGAACAGAACTGCACCAAATAAACCCATATCTCCTGATCTATACACTTGTGTTCCATCTCAGTGCTCCAAAAAATACTGAAATCATAGGATAAACATGTTATTCAGTATTTTCCAAGTTATACAACTGCAGCCAATTTTACAGGTTACTTCTTATCAGGATGAAGACAAACTGATATCAATCCTGGTTGCAATCAATTACCTACTCCATATAAATCAGCATCGACTGCTGCTGTTACAAATTGGGAAAACCAAAGCATATTTGTAAATTACATGATGTGTGTGGTCCATTCATTAATATCAGTGTTCTCCCCAGCCCCTTTAGCTGGGTGCATCACCTGGCACTTTTCAGTAACCACCCGGCTGTTTTTGGGTGGTTACTAAAGAATTAGAGTTAATTATACTCTTTTCCAGAAACCAGCCTAGTCCCAGCCCCTGCTCTATACATGACCTACTTTCAGATATCAGCCCAAATGCAGTCTTTCCTTGTCCTCCAGATAGCAGTCTAAATGCAAAAGTAGCCTGTTTCTATACATAACATTTTCCTTTCCTCCACTTAAGCTTCTCAGATTTCTCATGAGCTCCTGTTTTCTAAAATTCCCTTCCACAAACAACCTTAAAAATCTTGTTAAAACTAACCTCAAGACAACATACAGTGAGTAGTCATTAACTTCAGTCACTAATAGAGGACTTAATGACAGGGTTAATATTCTGCTGTTCACTACAAGACAATGTTGGCTGCAGAGCATACCTGGCACTACACAGCCTCAGAGCTCTAAGCCTCAGAACTGAAAATGAGTATAATGGGTGCTGTGTTTGTGTGCTTTCTAATGCACATGTAAAAAGGGGGAAAAAAAAAAAAAAAAAGACATGGCAGCCAAAGCATCCACTTAAAGTAAAATGGGTGTTTTTGTGTACGCAAGCCACAGCTGTTTTATTATTCTTTCTAAAAGACATTCATTCAACCCTAGCATTAACCTTTTCATAGGAGGCATAGACAAAAGCATTATGTTAACAATAGTGACAGATAAAGTTGCTCATCTATATGTTTTGTACAATATTACTAACAAAACTTTTTATACAGTTAAAAAATTCAGGAACAGACAGGTTTTGCAAGCTTTTGTACGTGCACATATTCCTTGGAAATACTGTATTGTAAATTGTATGTTTGTGGGTCTCATACAGTCACTACTGTTTAGGTCAAGACCTAGGGAAAGGATTTAACAAGCACTAGTATTAGTATAAGTAAGGACATATGACTGTTTTAAAGAAATAAAAGACACATTCATAAAGCACAGAAATGAAAATTAAAGAAAAAAAACCCAATCAATGTCCAATCACAAAGTTCTCTCTATTGTGTTAGGTTGATAAAACTTAGGGGAAACTACAAATAAACCAAAAAATGTAAGCCGTTGTACTGTGCAATACTGCGGAGAACAGACAGCTATATCTAGTTTATAAAAACTTTCCAGTTTTGTCATCCCTAGACACTGAAGATTACAGACTTCCCATTTCCGTTTGAGATCATCAAATGGAAAAGTGCCTAGTTACTTGGACAACATGGTAGGTCTTTAGGTTGTCTCTGAGAATCTGTGAAATGATTTATGATTTTTAGTTGTTTGGGTGAACCATAGTGGTTGGTATTCCTGCCCCTTGTCCCTCATGTTCCCCCTTTCCCTTTCTCCCTTCTTTAGTTGTCTTTTCACATTACTTTTATTTTTTGTTTTAGTTTCCTTTTTTGATTTTTGGCACAGATTACAAAAGTTTTACTATGCCATGGAGTGCTATGCTATAAGCACTCCGATTACTCCAACCATTGACTCTATACCACCTCTTGTTGGGGAGCTGCCCCTCCATTGCTATGTGTTGTTTTCATTTGCTTTGTATACTAAAGGATGTCTTTTTTTTTGGGGGGGGGGTCCCTCTCATCACATTGTGGAAAGTTTACCGTATTTTTTGCCGTATAAGACGCACTTTTTCTTCCCCAAAACTGGGGGGGAAAAGTTAGTGCGTCCTATACAACAAATGTGTTATAAAATAATTAAAATAATATACTCACCCGATACCCGATCCTGCGTGTGTCTCTGGCTGCATGCAGCGTGTGTTCTCCTCTCCTCTGCCAGCATCGTGTCTTCTGTCTGTAAAGCAGAGTGAAAGAAGCCGGCACAGCGCCACCTGCTGTTCCCTGTCCTAACTGCCGTACAGTGGAAAAAAAGCACAGAGTGATCAGAAGGGGAATTTGAAAGGCACAGAGTGATCAGAAAGGGAATTTGAATGGCACATGAGTGATCAGAAGGGGAATACCGGTATGAATGGCACATGAGTGATCAGAAGGGGAATAATCTTTCAGAATCTTTTTTTTCTAGATTTTCCTCCTTTAAAATTGGGTGTGTCTTATACGGCGAAAAATACGTTTTTTTTTTTTTTTGTTTTTTTTATATACCACAGTTATTCTTTTTTTTTAGATGTATATGTAAACTCACTGCTTGTATTGTATAATTAATGTTTTTTTTATTTGGGGGGGGGGATGATTCACCCAAGAATTTGCTTTGTAACTGACAATTTTCCCAAGGTAAATTCCTCATGGATATACAATTTGTTATGGTAGTATGGGGAATGCTGGTACCCTGGGTTGTATATTAGTTGTGCTGAATATTATTCAAGATCCTTTGTTTACTAAAGAGGTCACTGTCTGAAGCCTGGATATAACCCCTATATTGGTGTGTGTTTGTTACCATTAAAATAGAGACATAGGAATACAAAATCCATCAAAGTGAACTCAAAGTAAAATATACAGAACATGGTAATATCATAGAAAATTATTATTGACTCAGTGTGGCATGATGCTGCTAATAGCATAAAGTTTGTGTCAAGAGGAGGATAGTGTAAAAGAACATGAAAGTTTCAGTATGCCCCACTGAATAAAAATGGTAACATTTTTTAGGCACTGTTCATATATTTGTTATATATTGTTATATATTTTATTTAGTTAATTTTGCTTATGCTTCTACTTTTAGTAGTTGTTCCTAGCAAAATATGGACTTTATTAAATAAGGTGTTACTTTTGCTTCGGAATTGGGCAGGAAACGTCTTGCTACTGAAAATCAGGTATAGATGCTGTGAATAATTCCTTTGGGGGGGGCTAGTGTTAGGTTTTTCAAATTTGCTGTGGAATGTGTTATTCTGATTTGCAAGTTGCTGGTCATCCATCCACTGTCACACTAATGTATGATTTCCTGCATGCCCTTCCACAATGCTGTAAGCTTTTGCTCCAGTCTTTCAGAACACTTTTTATTTCTGATTACTTTCATTTATTTGTCTGTATAAAGCATCTTTATAGACTCCTGCGCCACTCCTGAAAGTCAGGTTCTTTTTTTAAAGTTTCCAAAGTTTTGATGTAAACCAGGGCTTGTTGTACCTGACCTGGTCTGGCATGGTGAAGATTTTTCTTAAAAAAAAAACATTTTAAATATGTCAAAGCAACAGCCTGTATCATTGAGATCGAGGTCTCATTTATCCGAAAATCCATCCTTAAACGGTATTTTTTTTGTATTTTTGCAAGGAAGGTTTAAACACTACAGTAGTTTGATATCTGTCCCAGTATGTGTTTTATATATAATAATTTCCTGTCTTAAATCCCCTAAGCTTTAAATAATTTGTTATCTTAATATTTTGTTTGCATTATTTTCTCAAAACTAGTTACATTTACAATGTTTGTTAATTAGATGTGCCCATATTGTATGATGGTATGATATTTTTGGGGAAGCATTTACCTTCCGCGTCAATGAGGTGGCATTTTACATCAGCTGAAGGATCACTAATGAAGGATCAAGTATGTTTTATGTAGGTACTTCACAATATAATTACATTTGTCTCATGTGTGTATGAATATTTTTTTGGTAGGTAATGTTATTATTTTTGTATGCAGAAACTGTACACACATTTCCCTCAAAATACAACATTACTCTAATGAAACAATGTCCAAAATCTGTGAAGCATGTTGGAAATCTGTTGATTTGTACATGAGAATAGGATGTGAATCTTGGTTATTCTAACTTTAATAAGTATAATTATATAGTACATGACATTATGGAGGACAATATGCTATTATGCATTCTTTTTGCATGCTTACTGTTCTTTTAAAAATGGAGCATATAAATAAAATGTAATGATTTTTTAATATTTTAATATTAAAAAAATGTTGTCATTAAATCCCTGCTTTTTGCTACTATCAGTCAATCAAACAAATATCTATGCCCTAATTTTGTGTGTCGAATTTTTTACTGCCAGGAAAATCTAGACAAATTTTTAGAAGTTGAAAACTAACACCCCAGGGGCTTTTAAATAAAGTGTTTTATGTCTGCTAAGCCTGCAAAATATGTCAAGAAATAAAAAAAAAAATGAAAGGTAGGAAAAAATAACAAAAAAGAAACGGAGTGCTTTTCTGTAAAAATCAGCTAAGAGGAGCTTGCCAAGGCTGTTTTCTTCTTACCGTAAAGGAATCCACTGAGCCCAGTTAAATGGTAAAAGTTTGTTATCAGCCGTATTGTTTGTCTGCCACTGTCCTATTTTAACTTGATAGAGCTCACTTCCAAAACTTTGGTTAACAAGAATCACCTGTGTGGCACATGTGCAGCTAGCGTTATTTGTCACACGCCTGCGCAGGAGTTACATCATCCCGGGCAATTAATATGGCTGAAGATTTTAAAGAGGAAATGAAGAAGGATGGAGATGGCAGTGCCCTTGGAAGGAGCAGGGAAAGGATAATAGAGTGGGATTTACCGTATTTTTCGGACCATAAGACGCACTTTTTTTCCCCCAGAAGTGGGGGGAAAAAGTCCCTGCATCTTATGGTCCAAATGTATCAAAATATATCCTTCCCAGCTGCTGTCCCGTCCCTCTCCTGTTCAGCGTGGCCAGAGTGACTGTCTCCTGTATCTTGCTCCCAGCGTCCTCCCACTCTCAGTGATTGGCTGACAAAGTCATGCTGTGTTCCCTGAATAGCGTGCTGAAGATCACTCCCAGCACACAAACACAATGTAAACAAATGTTATATTGCAATC
>NC_092863.1:57330777-57338723 GCF_032062135.1 Pyxicephalus adspersus | reverse complement strand
TGTTTCAGAATCTTTTTTTTCTTCATTTCCCTTCTCTAAAAAACTGGTGCGTCTTATGGTCCAGTGCGTCTTATGGTCCGAAAAATACGGTAGTTCTATTTTAAGCAATAATGTAACTAATTGTTATGTGTCATGCAGTCGGACAGAACAAAAACCTTAGCAGAGCAGTAATACCAATAATGAAAGCGTAGAAATACTATGTAAAATTTTTACCATTCTCATATGCTGCCACTGCTAGGGACTTGTTTATCCTTACAAAAGAAACTTGATGACTTTGCCCATCAGGATCCAGATTTTGAGACGTTTCAAGAAAAGATTCAGAAAATCCGGAAGTTCTTGTGTCCCATAGACGAACATCTCCTGATGTGTATCTGTAATGATGAAGAGCATTAGGAAGAGTAAGAGGAGTACTAACAAGACAGGTTCTGGTATCAACACATAACACTGTTAAATAGCTCAGCAATTATTTTGCACAAGTTTTTTCCGGACTAACGCTTGCATGAATGATGGGTACACACATTTTAACTTAAAGTCTTCTATTTTCTTCTCAATTAAACATGATACTGGATGAGGCTCTTAGAAAGAAGACCTCTTCATGCAAATAAACATGAAAAGGATTTAACAGACTAAGAAAACATGCAATATGAATGTACTGAAGGCTCCCTCTAGACCTATTTGATCTGGATAAAACAAAAAGTATGTTGTATGCAGTAAACAATGAAGTAAATTTAAAATTTACAGAATTAGTTCATTAATTCCTGTCATAATACACAGCAAAAGATTAAAGGACAAATTATACCTTTTTGTTATGCAAAATCACCACTAAAGCTCTAATCAAATGACTGTGCCTATGGACATCAAACCATGAGCTAGATGTTTTTTTTTATTATTCCTTGCACTTGATGGGATACTTCTGTTTACATAATCTCACGTCAGACTTTACTAAATTAAGACCAACCTCATATTATCTGTGGGTCATATGCGCCAGCATCCTAAACTCCATACAGATGTCAGATTACTGTGTTTGGAATTGAACTTTCGTGATCATTTCTAGTGATATATGAAGGAACAAGCAATCTATTCTTTGGAGAGGGGTTGGAAAAGACGTGAGACTGTGCTCTTCTCCATTGGAAAAAAACAATGGACATTCCTGATCTGTGAATTGATGAAGGATGTCAGGGAACATGTCAAATTTTTCCAGGATCAGAACAGGATTATCTCCAAAATGTTCACCTGCACCCTATATATTTATTTTTTACTTTTACTAGGAAAACAAACTAGCAGGCTTTATTAATTTGTTTACATACATAAGTACATAAATCACTATATATAAGTCATCCATATATCACAAGTACTAATACATACATCAATATAACATAAACCTTAAGAAAAGCCTTTATATATTATTAAATCTGCAGTTTTAGCATCAAGCGGAGCAGCAGGTAAAATAAAGGAATATTGTTGTCTATTTTTCTTTTTCAATAGAAGTCATCTATTGAAATCCACACATGACCTGAAATGAACCTATGAGAACAGAATACCTAAACTACTGTAACTGAAAAGCTTTTTTCACCAACTAATTGTTACTTAGCGACAAAATCAACATGCAGAATGAGACTTCAGATGAGAATGAGATTTCACATGTTTCAGACATCCTGCTTGTTCCAGGTCTGTGACTTCCAAAGTGCCAAAAACAAATATGACAGCCCTGCACTAGGTCCCATTATAAACCAAGTCTGTAATAGCAGAAACCATAAACCTGACCTTTGCAGGTTACCATTAAACAGCAACACACGCAAAACATAATCTAGGTTCTGCATGCAAATAGTACCAGGAAAAGAAATATATGTTACATTTGCTATATATTTTTGTAAATGGCATAGCTTCTACTGACCAACACTTAGATGAAGATGAGCGTATGAGTGCCATTTTATCAAGTCCTACCACTAACCATTCTTTTGAGTGTTGCTCTTAGTGAACTTTGGCAAGGACGACTGCTGTGTGGACTAGGAGATGTGATATGGCACAGTTGGTAATATTTTTCTAACATGCCTCATTAGGGGACATTCTGGTTGTGTGTTTCTCCACACGTAGCAGCTGAGTAGCTGTGTGACAGCTGAGCAGTATGGTGGCAGAATCTGTCTAATGCATTTGCTGGAACTAGTGGATCACCCTGGCAGTGTCCCCATCGTGTCCCAGTCTTCCAAAGTGAGATAATGCTTAACCAACAAAGTAGTAGTAAAAAGAAATGGTGGAAAAAGTTTCCATTGTATAAATCTGTCACTTTGGAGAAAAGGGACTGCAGTTGTGAGTTGGACTGTGCCCCTAACAAAGTGGCACTGAAAAAGCAAAGATAAAGTGTCCAGGGCAAAGGAAACATAATGCCAGCTTTCAAGCCAGCCTGGCTAATGCACAGACAAATATCATCCAGTACAAAGAGGTCCAGTGGTGGGAGAAAAATAGCCGCAATCTCCCTCCAGGGCCCCAGATGTCTTCATCAGGGTCTCATGCCAACCACAATCAAACGATGGAGAAGTGGTGCTGACAGGCCGGCTAATTGTCAGCCGTTGGGCACTCTGTCTTGGCGGACACATTTTTATCCATTTAACTGTTTTCCGCTAGAAACACCTTAAAGGTGCAGCGGATCAACAGTTTACTATCTGAAGTTAGTTTTCTATTCCAACAATAACTGCTACCAACACTTGTTAAAACACATGTAAAAAAAAAAAAAAAAACATCTCTCACGAGCAAAACAATCCATGGGTTTCAAATGACAGTGATAAAAAAAAATTGTACAAAGTAAGACTTGACCTAAGATATTGAAAAATGATATTTCATTCAGTGTGTGTGTACACACACAAAAAAAAAAACATAATACCTGCATAAGATCACATAAAACATCTCTTTTATTTCATGACCTTGGAGTTTACCTGTCATAGACCTTGACAATTTAAACTACACGCAAGATAAATAAACGAAAGCAACCTCCTGTGAAAACAGCAAATTCTAATGATCAGTAGTTGGAGATACCATAACGGCAATCCTATATGCAGCTCTTAAATATTCTTGTAAAATTCAGGGTTTAGATTGACTCCTCTTGCCATACCATGGGTTCTTTTATGTGGTGAGCAGCCTCACTGAGAAGTTTAGGTAAAGGAACCTGTGCATTTGTCTGATAGATTTAATAAGCAATAATTTATGGCAAGTAACCACTGTCAATTTTTTTCTGTTTTCATCATATGCCAAGTGTAAAGAACAAAATGTTTGCTTTATTAGAATTTATAGTAAACCTAACACTTACATAGAATTTCCAGACCTGTAAACGAACTAAGATATTTGAAATCTGTGTATCTTTATTAAAGTATACCTAGCAATATAGGCCTCCTTTTAAAAAAGCTTATTGTCTAGCTGTCCCTGGCTTGCAAAAAGAAAAATTATGAGCTTCTTATCTTTACACTTGTTTAATTCAAACACTATTGACGTTAAAGCATCAGCATAACACACAAGCAACTAGTATTTTCAGAGAGAAAGATCAATAGTGCAGCAACTGCCTACATATTTCCCTTGTGATAGTTCAATAGACTATTGAAGAAAACCTAAATGCAGTAGAGACATCCTAATCTTGGTTTTGCCTTCCTTTTATGGAATTACTTGACATAACCCAACAACTTCACTTTAAGTACCTTCTTCCTTGGAAATTCAAACTTCTTTATAAAACTGAAGACAGGAACTATGCATAGAGGTGAAGATTGTATAATTGTTACATACAAATAATTTAGAAATTAATTAAAGTGTATGCAAATCTTTACAAATTATTTATTCTTTCTTTGCTCCCTTTAGGTCTGCTAAGCACACCATTAAAAGTGTTTTGTTAAATCTTGTGAGCCAATAACTTTCTATGCTGACAGTACAACAAAGAAATATTATAGATATGAGAAGTTTGTGTTCTCTGAAGTAATCAGGGCTGCAAACATGTGCTTTGAATTACAGAGCAGTTACACTGTGCTGTCTTGTCAAATAGGAAGGTGAGCATTGCAAGAAAACAGGCTCTTTTTTTTTTTTTGTCATAAATTTTTATTCCAATTATGTTAGACAATAGTGACAATATTCTCGGAGGTTGTAGTGTCCTCATGGCCTTGTGACGTGTTTTACTAGTAGAAGGGTTTATCATCCAACATTTATTCTTAGTGATCCAAAAGGTAATTATATTTAATATTTTATCTTAAAGGAACCTTACAATTTGCCTAGTGCCATAACTGCAGTACATTGGCAACCACTTTAAATACCATCTGGTCCAAAACAGCACCATTAACCCCTGCTGGGCAAACGCCAAAATTAAACAATAAACAACAGAAAATCTAATTTTCTAAAACCATTGCCCTAAATTGTAAGAAAATTGGTGACTTATCTTTTGTGTTTTTAAGTAAATATCCAAAATACCTCCCTCCGAGATAAATGGGAAAAAAAAGTCAACAATTACCAGACTGCTAACTTTGTGTGGATTATCAACAAAAAAACATTTGGAGGTGCTCACCTACCAACCAACAAAAAGGTTGGCACGATTTGGGGGAGATTTAACCATAAACAAAATGCCAAGAAAACTACATCTCATGCTGGGAATTTGTGTGAGGTGGCCCACTCACAGTTTTTAAGTTGCAAAGGGTTGTAATTTAATCCAATTATGTACAATCTCCTTCTTTACTTCAGATGAACGTTCTTTAACTAATGCAAAGTTTTTAGTTCCCTCCATTTGGTCTCATCATCCTCAACATCAGCTTCTTTGCTCTGTTGCAAACTCTTGATTGCAATTAAACTACTCTGGGTGACTGCCAGGGAAGGACACAGACACTGGGACACTTCAATGTCTGCCTGAAGCTTCACTATAAGAGACAAAGACTACCAAGATTTTCCCCCATAAATTAAGCCTGATTTATTAAAGCTCTTCAAGGCTGGAGAGGATACACTTTCAAGAAGCTGGGTGATCCAGCAAACCTGGAATGGATTTGGTCCAGGATTCAAAACATTTGCTAGCAAAGGACTTTGAAGAAACCCATCCCAGCTTCGCTGATGAAAGTGTATCATCTCTAGCCTTGCAGAGCTTTAATAAATCAGGCCCATTGTGTCCTAGTATCTATAAAAATGGAAACATAAATTTGCCAATGTTTATTTGCTAGAAACAAGTAGAAGTAATAATCTGTGCAAATTATATGCAAATTATATGTCTTGCATTGTTTTTCTGCAACTTGAAATAATTTTGTCCATTCAAGACCTTAATAAAGACCTCCAACACCCCCTTATTTATTGTGGGGATTTGTTTACTTTATAAGGTGTGATAGAGATGTCATCAGTGGCACAATTTTTTTGAAGGGGTCCCTAACACTACCACACACTTTTCATTTTCCTATTATAGCATTTTACTGTGCTCCTGGGGATTAATAAATTCTTTTTTCTTCAATAACTTACAAGTCATTCTTGACTTGTGCCTTCCCACAACTTTATTTATTTAAACCCCATTTATCCTAGAGAACGTTAGACCTTTGCATGGTGCTTTGCCACCCATAGTTCATGGTTTGCTTTTAGTTACACTTCCAAGCACTGGGATGCTGCAAGAATAGCTGTTTTTATGTTGAACTAATCAAAATTATTAGTGTGCAATGGAGAAGATATTATTTTAGGTGGGGGCTTATACTTTATCTCAGCAATTTTTCTGAAAGGTGGCTATTATAATTTTTACCTGGGGCAGTAATTAAATACAGCTAGAAAAAAATAGTGCGTGTGTCTTCATTTCAGGCTTAAAAGCAACAAAATGCCATTTTTTGAAGGGGCTGAATAATTTCTTTACCAACTGTATATATTATACCACAAAAATGCAACACTCAACGTTCTGTACCAAGGTAACCTTTCATATAAGCACTTCAAATAGAAGTATTTCCAACTCCCCTATGAGCTGAGGTAACTGATATATTATATTACCATTCCCCAAGGCATTTAAAAGCGCGTTTGTAAGAGATAGCATTGGGTTTAGGTGGGGATGACACTATGGGTTTCTACATAGATATCTTAACATCTATCTCAGCCCCTCCTATGCTTCAGGGTGAGGTTGTCGGTGTACACTGAACACTTAATGTAACTGGAAGCCAATCTTTTGTTTAGTAATATGATCTTTTAATGGTGATGTCATGTCTTTAGAGGAGAAAATAAGAAGACAAGCATATGGAAGGACAGATGAGCCATCAAGTGCAGAAACAAATTTTAGAACAATGAGGCAGGTGGATGGTATAACACCTGGCAACTTTCTTTGCCTGCATCTGAAATTCTTCTTTTCCTGTGTTTCCTTGGTGTGAAATGTTAATTTACAAGGCATGCATCTTAACTAATTCATTAAATAATTTAATTTTTTTAATATATTTCTTATTTCAAATACTTTGAAATGTGATAGACAATATGTCAGAAGAATGGCATGCTTGTTCATCCTTCTGAAGCAACCAGTTATACTTAAATTATTTATACGTCTTGTCAGGGCAAAATTTCTGGCCATTCAGACAAGGAAAACTTTGACACTTACTGACCCTTTGAACCTTTTCCTGCCTCTGGGGCATTCCTACTTGTTGGTAAGAGTTTGTATTCTAATAAAGGACTAATAAGAAAGTGTGGGGACAAGCTGTGACACTGCCCAGATGTTTTAAGAGGTTTGCCAGGCAAAACAGTTTATTATTAGACTATACCCCCCACACACCTTTGTGAGAGGATCTCTTTAAAAACCTTCTAACTGGTACAAATATACATTTTCAAGAGAAACTGTAATTTGTGGTTACAATATTACATAGTCACAGACTGCTTAAAGAAACATCAAATACTAAAGAGAACACCTTCTATTTCAGAGCACTAAGGCTACGTACACACCTGCAATATTTATTGTTAGAAAAAGAACATTTACCAACCGATCAACGATTATGCACCATTATTTTGAACGATCGTATTGTGCAGGATTCTGTACATGATGAAATGATACGATCATTCAAATATAATCCACCAATAATGTACACACACTAGATACGATCATTTGAACGATGCAGGAAGTGACATATACAGGAGAAAGTGTACTGCAGAACAATCCACGATCACTGAAGGACCGTACACACAATAGATAGCGAACGAATGTCGCTCAATCAGATCTGCCGGGACGGATGTTTGTTTCCAGCAACATTGCTCATTCATCGGCGTCGTTGGCCAGTCGTTGTGCACTTTTTTTGTTAATGATTATTGGACGAACGGTTTTTAGTTGTTCCATTCTAACGATAATTATTGCACGTGTGTACGCAGCCTAAGAATTTCCTATCTTCTAGTAAACAACAGCAGGATTCCTGATGAGATGTTAATTATATTACTTGATGGCTAGAAGACAATCAGTGGTTCCAATGCAGAACAATATATTTTATTACCTACTGCAATACTCCTACACAGTCCCCTTTTGCAAAAAAACATTGGGGGACTACAATGTAAATACATAGGGGCCCTGAACAAACAAACTTTTAGGGTTGATGGCAATCTTTTAACATAAAATTATAACTTGGGGATTCATTTTGGGAAAATCATGAGAACTCCATACTATTTCATTAGAAATCCAGCATAAGACTACTGGCCCAAAGTGAACTTACACAGAGTTCTTTGTGTGAAAGACTGAAAGCACTGTGACTTTAAGGAGATCCTTTGGGAGATGTAACAGTAGAAAGGCCAGTGTATACAACATTGATTGGGAGTGAGGTAACCGCAGCCAACTGTGTCTCAAATGAAAAGGGATTGGAGGTCTGACCCAGAAAACAAGCATCGTAACCGCCTGATGAAACTTTAATGATCAACACAAGATTCTCCTTCTCTCTAGCTTCATACAAACACATTGGTATTAGTTGCATGCAAGGCACAGCATGGGGATAATCTCTGGAGAA